>NW_003298897.1:336633-345598 GCF_000151645.1 Tuber melanosporum
GATCATGGGTGTGTTCGGTGTCACCACCGCACCCACCGCCAAGTAGAAAACAAGGAGAGCCGTGCACAGATGTGTATTATAAAACATGTCGAGTTTCTCGAGAGGCTTGCGTTCCTTGACGGCATGAGTGTAATCATCCGCCAAAATTGCAGTGTAAGACTCCTTCCCATCAGAAGAGAGAGGCCTGGTAGGAGGCGGTGTTGATATACGACGAGGCGCCGGAGCGTTGTATGTTTTATCAATATGTGGGTTCTCAACAACCGATAAAAATACGAATTGTGCGGCATGGGCAGCCAAGGATATAAACAAGACCGGATATGATGCTACTATCAGAGATATCCCCTATACCCATAGTCAGCTGGTGTGCCTCAACAAAATTCATATGAAGAATTTGACGTACATAATAACCGGCGTACCCAACAGAATACATAGGATGAGGTGCCATTTCGAAAACACCATCGAATGCCAAATTCTGGTCAACCATGAAAAAGAAGTCTCCCCAGTCTAACTTTCAACCGTACCAAAAGCTGTTAGCACTGCCAATCCCAATTGGGAGATACAATGTTTAATGGACCAGAGGCCTGAAGCTGCTGAAAATTGTATTCTAATACGGCAATGAAAACTTACACCAAGCGTAGCCTTTCACAACTCTATGAGCATCAAGCTTAACCCATAAATTGAACATGAACACGACAATCCCGCCAATCCACCGCCCGGCAGTTAACCCCATACCTCTCCGGCAGGTACATGTGCACAAGATATGGCGAATAGCACATAGCTCACAAAATCACACATAAGGACAAGATCGACTGCCCTCCTGAACACCAACCAGGTATTGTATTCTATGGGGGCCTTCTCGAAAACATAATCCCCGCTCCTGACCTCGTCAGATATCTTTGCCTCGATCTCGTGTTTAACAAGTGCACAGATGCGAGGGTTCATCTTCGCATCGAAGATACCAGATTTCCGCGCCCACCAGACTAGACGCTTGTGATTCGATTGATTTCGAAGCGGATAACCAATACCGAAATTATACGAAGTTCGCCAAAGGGCAAAGAGACAACCCAAAATGGGCGGCGGAAGGAGAAACAAAAGGGCGATATGGATGCCGAGAATAACGAGGATGACAATGTTTGACAAATCTTTGGGCTGTCTTGGTGAAAGTAGAGTAGAGACCATGTCATGAGTCCGGGGAACAACGAAAGCTGTAGCGATTGACTCGAAACAAGCTGAAAAGCTTATTCCGAGCAACGGGGGAACGGGCACCGACTTGTTCCGTCGGGAGTCCGGCCAAAGGTTTTCCCCGGTTTTAAAGCGTCCTCGTTGTCAACGCTCTCGATTATGATACCTCCACCTCTTTTATTGCGGTCGAAGTTTCCATTTTCCCATCTCCCTTTGAACGATCCCTTAGGCTAGTGCCATTCGACCCTTCCAAGGCACTCGAAGCCATGTATGCAATGATTTGTTTTCTCGCAAGTGCTTCACCAGCCAAGAGTGTAGATAAAGGTTTGAGCAACTAAGGGTCCTGTTGAAGGACCTGCTAGGTATAGGAACTAAAATAGGAAGAAGTTGATGAATATAGATTAGACGGGGGAGGGGGGGGTGATGAAGTGAGAAGAAGGTTTATTAAGATAAGGCGGCTTCTTAAACCAGTCAGGACACAGTGGAGGTTCACAGGGAGGGTGTAGGAATGATACCGGTATAGTTGGCCCGAGCGGCGACAAGAAGCGAAACACGCTGTTGGGCTTGCAGCACGAGCAGAAGGGCGAAGCCAACAGATCAGGCCGTACAATATGATACCACAGCCAACGAGAACGATGAAAAAAAGTCAACCCCCGAACAGTGATCCCCTCCGGGCTAGGACAGCGAAGTCAAAGGCTTACCGTAGGAATGGAGATCGGGACAGTTGTGATGTGTTCTCTTCAGAGGTTGCTTTCATGGTTAACCGCCTAACACATACCAGGTTACAAGTGATCCTACAAGACCCCCAACCACACGACAGGTCACTGGCTCCCTTTCAAGGCCCCGCACAAGAACTCTCGCCGTATCATATGCTACCAGTGTATTGCATAATAATATTATTGTATCTCATATATTGTTGCTCACCAGACTCTGCCAAGGCCTTGTGCTTGAGACCCTGTGTTTGCGAGAAACCTGAACCCCAGTCTGAATTTTAAAAAAGAGGCCTCTTCTGAGGAGGCCCCCAGCACCCAGAGTACCGGTACAGTACATTGGTTGGAGGCAAAGTTCCATGATACCGGGATGATACCATGAACAAGCCAGGCCAGTCGCCTGGTTCTTCTCTCTTTTGAAGCTTTAGTCTAACCAACATTCAAAGTGGAGCAGAACTGATGTATTATTTGCGGAGCCCAAGATCCAGCGCTATTGTTAATAGGGCCAACAGCTTCCACAACTGCCCTGTTCGCATCGCTTGCGCGTGAAACGTGAAAGCCTTGCCCCTTTCTGAACCGCGGTATGACCAGATACATGTCAGGTACGGTACGGCGCCGGCAGTCGATCAAGTCAATATAGGAAAGGTGGTAAAAACGCTTCCCAACAGTCATATTATCAACATCATCTCCCGGACCGGCAAGAGATTGAGAGTTTCGTGCTTTCCCTGTCCGTTCCCGAAGCCCAGATGACTGAGGAGTGTTCGACCCGCCATCATACCGGAGTGATGCCTCAGCCAGTATTCTTCAATGAGAAAACTTTTCAAATACCATGGAAAACAGGGGGGTACCTTTATAATACCATTCTTGGCAAAAACATACCATTGCAAGGTTTCACATTGCAACAATTAACAAAATATTCACTCTAGCACAGAGTTTCCCAGTCTTTTTACCCCTCAAACAATCCAAAAATATTGTAAAAAATTTCATGAAAAAAGCCAGAACTACTTGAGACCTGCTAATACTTTTTAAAATCTTTTCTAGCAGTTTTCTTAGGATTCCTGGCCCAAAGAATCACAAAGAACATACTACTATTAAGCGAGGTCAGACCAATGAGGTTCTGTGCGAAGGTTTGACTTTTTCGATGGTATATTTCTCAGTCAATGGTATCCGGAAGGTTTTTTCGCCAAGAGCATAGTATTGAAAAGGTTCACTCATCCTTCAATGATTACCAGCGTAGGCATGGTCACACAGCCAATATTAACTTAGTTACTCGTACAGTACAAAGTGTGCACAATGCCGGGTCGATGGTGCCCCTTTAGCCAGCTGGTAAATTTGGATTGATTGAATGCACATCGGCGAAATTTTGGTCATTGGTGGGAATCTGCTTATCATCCTTTGTCTTGTCAGTCGAGGAGATAAAGTGCTATGATCAGAGTAGAGTAAGGAATCCTAACACTCCAAGGCTCCAAGTCGTCAATGATATTGTGCATTGACAAAATTAAACGTGAGTCAACAATCAGTAGCAAGCCACCACTCTTCATCACCCCGCACACTCAACAGTACCTAAAAAAATTCCTCTAAGTCAACCAAGAAAAAACCATCCTTCTCAATGGTCTTTTTTTAATAAAATATGCCTCCTATTCTTCGTAGTCATGTCAAAAAATGATATTCCCTCCACACATCTCTCTGAGTTTACCAAGGGGAGTATTCGCGGATTACATGAGCCTTGGATGAGATATCACCAAATTTCTCACTTCCTTAATATCCCCTACACTACCATCCAAGACACAATTGTAAAATGACATTAAGCGGACATGGAGGATACAGGTAGAGGAAGACATCTTAAGACTACCAAGTCACAGGATGATGCTATAGTGGAGGAAGCTTTTAAAAATCGCCATACAACCTATTCTGACATTGCTGAGCAAGTTGCTCCCAATATTTCTAGTAGGACAGTAAGGAGAAGACTTGAAAAAAAGCATGTTAGAAAGTGAATGGTGCAAGATAGTTTATTTATATCAGGATCTAGCTCAAGAGATGTTGGAATGAGCATTAGCTTATAGGCATTGGACAATGGAGATGTTAAGAAGGAAGGCAATGTGTGTAACGTGTTCGCAAGGTGCTAATCACGTTATCGGTATTAGATACGATAGTTGGCAGGTGGCCTGCACTTCCAGAGAGGAGGCGAGAGCTGAGAACTAAAGAAGGCTTCAAGGGTGTACTGGGGAACAAATAAGTAACCGTTCAACCAAGTATATTGAAATACTGTGTGTCGAAGTCTGCCTTTTCTATCGTAGAAACAGGTGGTCTTTAAATACTCAAATCTGTTCATGTCTAGCATGAACGAAACTAATCAAAGGTATCAATTGATACTCTTTAGTAAAACTCCTTAAGTATCAAAGCGATACGTAAAACAAAACATAAAACAAACCCAAGTATCAAAACGATACTTAAAACCAACCAAGTATCAAAACGATACTTAAAACAAACCCAGTATCAAAGCGATACTTAAAATAAAACATAAAACAAAACCAAGTATCAAACAATACTTAAAACAAACCAAGTATCAGAGCGATACTTAAAACAGAACATACAACATAAAACAAAACCGACTAACCGAGTACCCGTACGGGTTACCATGTGTGGGGAATGAGGTAGCTGTGAAAAGGGGGGGAGGTAAGAGCAGAAAATAGGTTTTCAGATACTCATATGAGAAATGGAATAAGGATTATGTTGAACCTAAGACTAGGAGAGGGGAGAGAGGGATTAGCCAGATGATGACTGGTTGTTTTTATAGTTAAACTCATGGTCTTAGTGTTCCAGATCCTTCTTTGGCTAGGTGTGCTGTTGCTGGGAAGTCAATTATTTTATGTATATTATCATTATGACTTTCTACGGATGTGGGAGAATATCAGAGAAAAGGCTGGAGAAGTAGGGGTATTTTTTATTATTGACAATGCTAAGACTCACTTGCCTTTTACAAGATGGCTCAGAGGGCAGGAAATTACACTGATGGAAATTCCTGCCTATTCACCAGATCTCAATCCAATTGAAACTTATTTTATCTGGTGAAAGGTAAGCTTTACAGCACTACCCTGAGGTATATCCTATGAAGGGTGATGTCAATGGAGTCAGGTAGGTAATAGTAGGGGACATCAGTTATTGTTGGGAACTTCTGGACCAAAAGGCTTTTGATACTATGGCTGGATCAATGGTTGATAGAATAGAGAGAATTATTAAGGCTGATGGATGGTATACCATATATTAATTTCTACTGTGTATTTAAGTTTCTTAATAATTTCTTTTGGTTTTTGTAATAGGGGATGGATGGGTAAGTGTGGTTGTCATTGCCAAAGATTTTGTGCAGTTGAATCATGATTAATTTTATCTAAGCACAATAGTAAGTCCGTAAAGTCTTGTCGTTATCTAAGGAGAGGATTCAACTCATCTACCTCTTGCTGTAATTCCATTTCTGCAGAGGCTTAAACAAATTAAGACAGCATAGTGTATAATAGTGTACAGTTGTCATGAACGTAGCTTGGTGAGAAAAAGTCTTTCATGTGACTCACGATTATAAGCCATAGGTACATTATTGTTTCGCATGGATGACGCATTCGGGTAATATGACTTGTCATGTTATGATTGCTTATGTTTTGTATATGTCTGGAGTATGAGTCATCAGATGTGTGCCCGGCAAGTGTGCCTTGCAAGTATGCCTTACTGGTATACCTTGCGCATATGATTTATGTTGGGCACATGACATTGTTATGAGGTCATGGGATTTGCACACCTGAGGACTTAATGTCATATTACTTGTTTATTGTGATTGGATTAGTTTATTGGTTTTTACACATGACCTTGCTACGAGGTCATGTGTTTTGAGCACATGACTACTTTAGCCCTATGATTTGTTTGTTATGCTTTGGTTTCCCACATGTGACCATGTGGGGTCACATGACTTGGAGTGGGAAAAACACTTTGGAAGGAGGCCAGGACTGCAGAGGAGGATAGGTTCTTCACACTTTGTTCTGAGTACTTTTCCTGGTCCTTGCAGTCTCTGAGCCTCAGCATGTATCTCTCACACCTATGATGGGCTTTGATGCTAGGGATTCTGGGGGAGATATTTGAGTTTGCTCAGTAGTTCCTGTAGTTCTTGTGGTTGAGGTCTGTTTCTGTTCCGTATCGGACTACTTGTTTGGACCGTTTCCTTGCCAGCAGGCTATCTCATGAAGCTGGCATATCATCAGCTTCATTACCGACCTATAGGAGTGCCATTCTGTAAAATGTCTTCGGCTTCCTATCGATGGTTTACTGGTAGGTTTCACCTTCGAGGGATGGGGATGGAACGTTTTATTTGAGGGGATCACCCACATCATTCTTTGTACCATCGGATGTTTGTTGAGCTTTAATAGAGTCTTTAGATCTCACAATGCAAAACGCCCTAGGGATAAACTAATGACCTTCCCAAGTTTCAGCTCATTGTACTAGCCTCATTATTCCTCCAGTGTCAGGACAGTACCTGCCTGGCTCGTCCTTGTTACTATTCATTTCTAGAGTTGTAATAAGACGTTGTTGTATATCACTGCTCCCTTGGATTCTTTGTACTTGTAGCATTAACAGTTGTTTAGTCTGCTATCACCTCCTCCCTTCCGAGGGGATGACTTTGACCATGAGAGATCTTACCTGCTGGGCAGCGATTGATATTGTCTGGAGTTGTGTCTGACTAGTCGCTGCCAGACACTGTTATTGTCTCTGTGTTTTGGTGGTTTGGTTACGGATCGCAGTTGGCCGCATCACTAATTGCAAGTAGAGTCTACCATTTATTTCTCTGCTTCAGTTTGCTCACCCTACCGCATCCTGTCCTGTCAGCTGGGTGAGCCTCTTACTTGTTGTTTGGTCTGTTCTGTTTGCTTAACCTGTGGGGCTGGCTTTGGCAGGCTGTACTTACTCTTTTCCAACTCAGTTGGACTTTGGTTCGGCTATGTTAGACATTCAGACTGGTTCCAGTTCCTTGGTGTATTGGTGTGGCCTCCCTCATGGCTCCTGGTAGTGACTGGTGGGCCTCACTCGGAAATAGACTGTGGGAGGTTGGAGCTTTATTGGTATGGCCAGGGGCTGTGGCTGTTGGATGGTTGATCTGTCTGTGGGGCTGAGGAGTCTAGATGGGCTTTGTGACATCTCATTGGTCCCCCATTGGGGGAGCTGTTGGGGGAAGGGGCTACATTTGCAAGCACGAGTCAAGCCTGCATCATGTTAGGTGAGATCTCATTAAGTGTTTCTAGTTCGGCTTGGGTTGTTGGGTAAAGTTGCTGAGTACTGCAAAGCTCCCTGACTGACTGGATGATTGATGGCCACCTGTGCCCATAGTGTGTTGGAACTACCTGGTTGGACTTGTTTTGGTCGTATATGCTGAGCTTTGTAGTACTTGTTTAGTTTCTTTGGTTCAGCTTTAGGTACAGCAGGAGGTGGCGAAGTACCATGGGTGGCAGTTAGGCCTTACTGACATTCTCAGTCTGTTACTACCTGTATGTGTTTTGCTTGTTTGTGTTGTTTAGTTTGGACAACAGGCAGCAGGTACAGATCCTTCTTCCCTGTAGGCCTTTTCGAGACAGCTGGCAGTGTGGGTTCATAGAGCTGACAGCCTATCATGATCGTACAAGAGGTAAACATATTGGTAACCTCCTCGCTGCCATTGTACTACCGGTAGGTTTAGTTTGCTTTATTACTTGTCTACTGTGGTGGTGGGTTTACGGGACGTTATTTTGACTGGGAGGTAGTGTTATTGTGTTTTTTGGAAGAAGGACAAGGTCACATTAATCATTTACTCAACTTCAGCTCCACTGAGTAGTAGTTGGCATCATAGCCAAGGGGCTACAGATTTGGACCAAGGTGAGCGCTGGGTTCATTGCTAGTCTTGTAATTAATTCTCATGTAAGTATGTCTTGGTGATGGTAGGTGCAAGGCAGAAGAACTAGTTAGCTTGCTGTTACTAGTATACTGGTCAGTGGTACTCCTTTATTGGTGGTTGCTCATTGTATGCCAGTGTTGGCAGTACTAGCTTAAATACAATTAGCTTGACTTCTAAGAAACTTTCCTACTTATTCCTTTAATGAATATAAAAAACCTTTGCGCTTCTTATTATTATTACGACTTTTATTATTAAGCCAAGCGAACTGTTCATAAAGAGGAGTTAGAGAAACCTTTCCAACGGCATTCCTGATAGAAGACAAAGGTCTTGTACTATTACTATCGTATGGAGAGGCCTGGTGTTATCCTAAAATGAAAAAAAGAAAAACAAGAGAAGTATCATTCCCCATTGCTAAGAACTAACCATCCAAAAGGGGATTGTTATTGCAGTATCCTAAATTAATATCTCCAGCCAGCCCGTACTCCAATTGGCCCTTAACTACACTATAAGATTCAGAGGCAAGTCTTTTGAGATGCAAAAATGTTTGATATTTTGTACATATTTCTAAATAGGTCCAGACTATACTTTAGTGTTTAAAGGCCTTATTCTTTTAAAAATGGAATAATGGTTAGCCTTTTTTTAGTATACAATCATATAAATGTTATATTATATATTGAAATACCTCATAGAATAGATGTCTATTTGCCATAAATACCCATTCATTAGGTTTACCATATTTTTGAAATATTTTTTAATTCAATTGAAAGCCTAGGAATAAAGTTATAGAAAAAAACAACCACAAAAACAAACTAATTCTAAAGAAAGGCTAATAAATATGGGAAAGTACAATATGGAGAACAGAATTTGGTATTACATCTGGACCTGTATCTGGATTGGTTTTAGCATAAAATTCAAGAATATGTAGAAGGATAATAAATGAAAGAAAAACAATTGTTGATAACACCTGAATTAGTGAAGGACTATCCACTACTATAACAACTGTGATGCTTTAATTTGGATTCAATGTAGGATAGCTGTAGTTCCTTGTTTTATGCTTTCAATATTAGAAAGTTAAATTGGTATACCTGAGGATTTACACTTTGCTCTTTTAAGAGAGGGTCCTAGCACTTTTACGATATCGTTATAGGTGCGTCAAGACTGCAAC
>NW_003298897.1:345705-469587 GCF_000151645.1 Tuber melanosporum
AGAGGCATCTAGGCCCACGCGATCTGCAACAATTAAGAGTACTAATCAGGTTGAATCTCTCTATCCACTCCCCATCCACATCCACGGATCAGACACGATGCCCTTTCTTAGTTGGTATAAAAGCTGCTGTACCCACAGGTCACTCACCCGGGCTGAGGGTGCATCATCGGTTTGAACTAGCTATCTGTGATCCTCCTCCATCGGTACTCAAGTCACTCTAAGAAGACAACCGCTTAGGGCTATTTACGCTAGCAATGGGAGGTGATAAACCCAGCCCCTTCGAGGTCCCTTCGATGTCTTGGGACATGGCTACTCCCCTGTTGAACCTCTGCATGAACCCGAAAAACTCGCTATTCACATAGGGGTGCAGGTCGAGACACTCGTATCGAGCGTTCGAGGCACACCTGAGGACCAAAAAAGAGAGCGAGAGATTTCAACCAGAGCACATCCAGTCCGCCCAAGACCGGGTGAGGACAGCAAAAAGCCGAGACAGGATAACTTGCTAGAGCATTTGGGACCATCCAAATATTATCACCCACAAGTGCCAAGTTCTCTTAGCGTAGCCCAACTGCACGAGTGCAAATATCATATGATCACTCGGCCAAGCAAAGACAATGGAAAGATATATAAAAACAAATAAAATTCAAACCACAGTCCAATCATCACATATCCGGGGAAACACGTGCCTCCTATTCATGACCCCACGAAATTCCGGAAATAAAACAAAGACCGTCCTACGGCCGCCTACTTCTTCTGTGCAGTAGACGGACGGACGATACCATCTGCAGTCCAAGTCGTCGAGTACTTTACAGTACCCGAGAAGTGCTCGCAAAAAAACATGCTGCATCCAAGGTCACGAGCCGGGGCTCGATACATGGAGGGCTCACTCGAGTGGCTGCATAGCGGGTTTCCCGAGTCTACGGTGGTATTCATAAGCACAAACATTAATTCCCAGCAGGGTGCGTACCCGACACTACTACACATCTCAATCGAATCCCCTCAGATTTCCCAAAAACAGGGGTCGTCCATGAATGGTGACGCGGGAGCTCGAAATATCAATTCTACCGAATTGTGTTATGCAGTCGAAAATTCCCTACCTGAGAAAATGAGAGAGAAGACAGCATAGCATGGGCCCCTTAGCCCCTCTGAGAGACATACCGTATCATATTATATTAAAAAACGAAAGAGGAAAAAGGCCCCAAACCTTGCCAGAGGTGGCAAGTTAAACTCCAGTAACATGGGGGGCAACCGTACCGAGGTTCCTGCAGATTATGTAAGAGAGGGCGGTTCCAAATCTTGCGGCACATCTATTGAGGAGAGCTCTCCGCTGATACCCCAATTTGCAGCCCACCTGCTTGTGACGGTTGGGTCCCTGTAACTTGGGTTAGTGATGGCACGGACGGGGGCCGGGGACAAGGACGGATGTTTCTTAATCTCCACCTCAGATCTACGACATACTTCCCGAATATGTAATTCTTGGATCAGCCAGTGAGGGCTTATGAGGGAGAATCTTTGTAATGCTATGATACCTGTATGATACCACCAAATTAATCTATATTGTCCTTGGGGGCATGAGCGTGATTTCGCAGGTCAAATTCGACCTGCCGCTACCAAACAATACCCTGAGAATAGTTTAGTCTAGCGAGCAAAGAGCAATAACAAAGGACTCGTGCATCCGAGTCAAGAATTTCCTCCTCTTTTGGCATAGCGCCCCTGGGCCCAGAAAAAGTATAGTGCTCCTGCTGTTTGAAAACAGGTGTCAGGAACGAATCACACACAGTATTCTGTGAGTGTGATATCATGTAGACAGAGTTATATGAAATCTACTTGAGGACTCTGATACTTGAGTATTGAGCCTGATCAGAAAGTAGATTTCCGTTGCCACATATTAAAAGAACTTAAAGTGAAGAAAGATAACAGAAGAGGGAGGAAAATAGAAATAAAGTATAGCCTATTTAGATATAAAGTATTTATCAATTATAAAATATGGGATATGATATGAGTGGGGTCAAGTTCATCCGGTCCATCCAGTTTGCCATTCCACTGAGCTCCAGCGGCCTCGATATCTATGGGAGCAGCGGTACCGGTATTCGTGTCCTAGGACACGTAAGTATTCTCTCCTTCCTCTCTCCGCTACTTTCTCCTCCCTCTTCTCTCTGCTCCTTTCTCCTCCTTGTTTCCTCCTCCCCCCGTTCCGCCCTGCCCCCTCTTCTCCTTGATTATCCCCCACCTACCGACTATCTGATACCTACCCTCTATCACTTAGAACTATATTTTTTACCTCATTACACCTGCGGTGTCAATCATATAAACTAAGGAGTTTGTCATTGCATCATGAGTGTGTGGTGCGATAGTCACTA
The DNA here is from genome assembly GCF_000151645.1 of Tuber melanosporum. Taxonomy (NCBI): domain Eukaryota; kingdom Fungi; phylum Ascomycota; class Pezizomycetes; order Pezizales; family Tuberaceae; genus Tuber; species Tuber melanosporum. The sequence goes on from NW_003298897.1 coordinate 348,066, forward strand.
CTCCAACAGAGGAGAGCTAAGAGCTATTCCGATCCAGGCTAAAATACCTAGCCCTATCCTCCCCTCGGCTCCCTCCAGATATGGAGTGCATCATAATAGCAATCACATGCCGGTAAACCTATGGAGATCACCAAAGGAACGTCTCAGATCAAGATCTCGGACCCCCCCATTCTCTACCAAGCTCTATACTGGACCTGTTGATCTGAAAACCACCACCGTTGTCGACACCAGTCTCCTGGTAAATACAGGTCTACGGGATCCACTCAGTGACACTCAGCCACCCGTTAATATGGAACTTCCCTCTTGGATCAAGGATTTCGGATCTGAAAAGATAGTCAAACTGCAAGGGGAGAATTAAGGTGATGTGCGGTTGGGGAGGACTTTTGGTGAGGCCCTTCTGCATTGGGAGAGGCAAAACGCGGGAGTATTGGAGGATGAGAACATACGTTAAGTGTATAATCCCCTATCAGAAAAGCTTATAATGAAATGTATGCCCACGGCAGTACACGACTCGCTGGGACTGTACATTGCGGAAAGTTTTTCGGGCTCCCTGAATGAAAGGTTTGGTAGGCCACGGGTTAGAACTATGGTTCGTATTGGATCGGATACCAGTATGTCACAAATTAAATACTCTGTTTAATTTCTTTTAGCTAATTCTTTCAAAGAATTTACAGGGTTCATGGGCGATGAGAATCGTTTCTCGGAGAAAGGTCCGGATGGGTACATGATACTAGTTGACGAGCTCTTTCCGACAGTGGTATGCGAGTCGGGCTTGACGGAATCGATAGAAGATTTAAAACAAGATGCCTGATTATGGTTATTGCACACGGGCAGTGATCCCAAGCGGTCAGTCCAGATCATGGTCTGGACCATGGGCCGGCTGTCCGGCCAGTCCGGCCGTGGTTTCACAAAGCCTGGGCCAGTCCGGTCGAAATTCTGGGCGGCCGCCAAAAGCCTGGCGGCGCCCAGGCAACAGCCGGGTCGAGTCTTGGCGCAACCCCGGCCAAAGCCGTCAGATGCCCAGGCAAAGCCGCCAGATGCCCAAGTAAAGCCGCCCGGTGCCCCGAAAATCAGAAGTTATCTGCCAGGGGCCAGTCTGCTTGATGTTTTTTCTTGTTGATATGGGTAATAATAACACGATCCCAGTTCCGTGAATCTCGCTTAAACTGCTAATTAGATGGCACCAGCTGCTCAATCACCACGATACTCATATCTCTTCAACTATTGCACGTTCGATTGCCTTCCGCCAGGCCATCTGTCCAGTACCCCGTCCAGTTCGCCAACCTCCCCGGTCCAATATATTCTCACCGATATACCGGTTCCCCCCCCCCAATATTACCCAAAACCATTAATCTATCCGACCGTGATGGTCTAGAGATGGGTAATCCAGATCATAACCTAGTACTTGGAAGTGACATTTTAAGCGAGATACTCGAATAAGTCTAGGAGATTCAGTTTCACGAAGTTTTCGTCGCTTAGATTCACGAATTGCTTGGCGCAACCCTAGTCAAAGCCGCCAGATGCCCAGGGTGGGCGAGGCTTGGTTTTGAAAAGCCGCTTTCCCACAGTCCGGCCAGGCCGTCGGTAAAAACGCCTGGGCCAGTCCGGCCGCAGCCAAAGCCGGACGGACTGGCCGCATGGGATCACTGCACACGGGAGGGGTAACTCGTGTTGTAATTGTAGTTTGCATGAAGGAGATTATTGCAACACAAGGAGTATCTGGTGATATAGAGAAGAGGCATACCTCTGATGCGGAGGAGATGGCAAGTGAGCGGCAGGTTCTAGGAATACACGACTTGGAGGGTTCTAGTGTGGAGGAGACGGCAGACGATGGGCAGGCTCTAGGAATACACGACTCGGAGGGTTCTAGTGCGGAGGTGACGGCGGGCAATGGGCAGGCTCTAGGATTACATGACTTGGAGGGTACTGATGAAGAAGCAACATTGCTAAATAGTATTGATCAGACAACCCAACGCAATTCTTTGGCGATGAAGTTGTTAGAGCTGAATCGCCGCGGGAAGTTGAAGCGACCCCTACTTGGTAGCCAGGAGGCCACGATACATGTATACAGGGCTGCAGAAGATAATATGGATATTGTTGAAGCTTTTACGGCAACATTGCTTCCGCAACCCCGCACTGATAGCCCCGAGCCAAAGGAATTTCAATTCCGCTACACGATATCTTAGGAACCAGCGGACGGGGAATTGAGCCTACTGAGGAGATCTTGTTTGCTTTAGGGGCTCTAGGGGAATTCATGGAGGGTTCCATTCCCCACACAGAGCACTTCAGGGCTGTTCGCCTGGCTAAGAAGCTGTTGAAATCTCGGGTTGGGTTGGTTGATGAGGAGGAGACCTTTGCGAAACTAAAACGCCTGCGGCTTAGCCCCATCGGTATATGGAAGTAATTCGCGCGTTTACTTGCACCGAGATTAGGAACTGAGACAGTTACCACAACCATTTTCCTCGCTAGAATTACTCGCAAACTATGTTGAGAATTGTTCGATATTGAAGTGCAGCCGGAGTTGTGAGACCTCTAGAACGAAATATGGTTTAAGACAAAGTGGTCTGAGAATATGCGATCCGTTAAGATAGATAAAGCAATCCTTAAAGACGATAGTTACCCTGTTCTTTGCTCGACAATGTGGGAGACTCTGCTCATCAAATACATGAAATGAAAAGTAATTATCTCTAGGATACGTGGCATAAAGAGAGAGAAAACAGGACGCATATCCAAACTCAGACTCAATGACAACAATCTACCTCAATGTTACCCAAAGACATGTAAACAGGAGGTATACGTGTAAAATAGATAATAAGAAAGTATAATCCAAAAATAAAAGGTGTAATGTTGTAACTATGACCACAGGAGTAGGTTAACGGGAAGAACACGACAACACACTCAATTATCCACAAGAATCACAACAAGAACTACTACCGCGACCTTGAGAGTAAAAGCAAATGAAAGTAATAAAAGTATAATGGGACCTTTCATTTTGGCTGCGACTCGGATTGGTGGGATTGTAGGCCTGGTGGTGTTGGGAGTTTCGGTGGAGAGAAAGGATTTTGTGATTTTGTAACTGGTTGCGATAGGTGTCCCTGTTCTTAATCTCGGTCCGACCTTTTGTTTTTTGTTTTTTTGTTGCTCTGGATTCTGTGGTTCGTCTTGTCTATGAAGGCTTCCTTTTTCTGGGAAGGAGGGTGTGTTGGTGGGCTTACCGCTGCTGATCGTCGCCCGGCTCAAGAACTTTATCTTCTTTGTATTCGTTCTTAATTATTTTCGAATTAAATCATGACCAAAACTTCACACAGACTGTCGCTCAAATTCGGCAGTGAGAATGTCGACTGCGGAAACTTCGAAAATTGTTTCAACACTATCTATAAATCGGACAAGGATGCGAAAATTATGCATTGGCTTACACTAATAGAGCCAGCTAAGAGACATGATGGAGTGCGTACCGAACGATTTGAAGGAGTCGGGAATTGGCTTTTAGAAACAAGCGAGTTTCAGGAGTGGAGGGAAGCGGAGGGTGGAGCCGATAAGGCGGTCTTGTTTTTCGCAGAGGATCCGGGAGTGGGCAAGACATATCTGAGGTGAGTGGCTGGATTCCTTTAAAGAAGTGAATATCACTAACGTCTAGAGACACTAGTTCCATGGTGATCCTCAGGCTCTGTGATCATGCGAGGGAGGAAGATCAAGCGGTTGCGTAGTTGTACTGCGACCACGGCGCCCGGATAGAGCAGACAGTCATCAACCCGATGGGGGCAATTTTGAAGAGGTTGGTGGGCAGTGAGATCACGGAGGATATACGGAGGGCATTCCAGGAAGAGAGAAGGCCACTACTTCCGGATCTGATGCGAATTTTAAAGATCACGATTGCTTCGTTGCCCCAGGTTTTTATCTCTATCGATGCGCTAGGCGAATGCCTGTGGGAGACACTTGCAGAGCTTCTTATATCATTGCAAGACGTTGTTCAGTGGTACCCAGGAACTAAAATATTCCTCACCGGGAGGCCGCATGTCGGGGAAATTGTTCAAAATTATTTCTCCGTGGAAAAACAAGAGGTGGTGGTGGTGCCTATCAAACCCAAACCGGAAGATATCAAGAATTATCTTGAATGGAGGCTAGATAGGGATACCGATCGAGAGGCAATGAGTGATGATTTACGGGAAGATATTGTGAGAATTATTTTGGAAAAGATGTCCGATACGTGAGTAGGAGAATTTAGTGTTTCACCTGTATCAATAATGCATACTTACTAACCACTGTTTATAGATTTCTCCTTGCTTCGCTAAATGTTGAGCTTATTTTGGGAGGGACGACAATTGGTCCGAGGAGAAAGAAACGTGAAGAGACGGCGCAAGGCAACGGACTGAGCAATGCCTACATGGCAACCCGAAACCAGCTCAAGGAGCAGGATGAGTATAAACGGGTACTCGGGCTGAAGGCACTGATGTAGGTGTTGTTTTCGGAAAGGCCGTTAGGGGTCGAGGAGCTTCGTCATGTCCTGGGAGTGGAGATGGACTCTGCATATCTGGATCCAGAAATCGCTCCTGCGATACGGATCATCCGTTCAAGTTGTCTGGGTCTTCTCACAGTTGAGGAGTCTTCGTCCACCACCCGACTGGTGCACTTTACGCTACAGGAGCACCTCTCAAGTGATCCCAAACTATTTCACAATCCTCATTCAACAATTGCCAAGGTTTGCTTAACATACCTCAATTCCAGACCCGTCAAGGATCTTTCACCAACCTCTGGTGAGGCCCCCACGACAAATACCCCTTCTGGAATACTCTTCCTATTACTCGGGGGAGCACACAAGAAGGTGTGTGATGGAAAATGTCAAGATACTTGCACTGGGCTTCTCGATAGATTTGATGAGCATTTATCTGCTCAATTACTGCTATTGCACAATGATGCATATGTACATCTAGTGTTGTTCACGAGCCGGCTCGAGGGAGCCCTGGGCTCGAGCCGCGAAGAGGCTCAATTCTACTTGGCAATTCATATAGTATTGGGATGGTTCTGCGCCAAAATGTCATTGTATACACCTAAAAGTACGAATCTTGACGCCGATGTATCCGAATACTTTATGAATCGCCAAGTATTGTGGCCACGAGAAGTGGCAACAGCGCCAAGAGGCGCGAGTCCGCTCGTGAACCCCGGTTCGAGCCGCCAAGAGAAAAGCCGCCAAGAGACTCGAGTCCACTGGGCTCGAAGGACTGTTGCGCCTTTCTTTTAGCTTTCCTCGCTTACCGTAAGCACTCGCATAATTGAGCCTTACGCTAGGGCGTGGGAGTTGCGCCTGCTGGTAAGGTCCGGGCTTGTGTTCCGGAATCGGTATAGCAAGACTTCCGTCAGGTTAGACACAGATAGACTTTGGAGAGGGCGTTTTTCTAGTTTATTCAGATCGTTTACTATTTATCTACCTTTTCCTTTGTTTTTTCTTCCCCTGCTTCTTCCACAATGCTCTGGCTAGACGTAGTTCTATCGTGGGGTTCTCTATCTTCATTCTAGTTGGTCCGTTGCGAGTTCCTTAGTATTTATCTTTCGCTGGTTGGTCCGTGATATATAGTATAATACAGTGCCGCCCATTGCAAGCAATTTGGTTACTAGTGGCCAAGCTTTCTCCCACCTTCTGCCGGACATGGGGACGAGTATGCAGTGGGGGTGCAATCTAGACGTCGTAATCGTAATAATAACATCTCAAACCTTAGCATTCAACCCGCACTCCAATTGGCAGACTCCAATCGGTAGGAAGCGGTATGGGACTCCAGGAATTCTGCTCCCAAGTTGGTAGAGAACGAGCTCTCCTCAGCCGAACCACCAATGTTGCCTCAACCCCCTCCTTCACAGTACCAATAGTACTTGCACACTCCTAGGAAACCAGTTACCCACTCAAAACGTCAATTATACCTTTATTTCGCAGCAAACCTGTATTTCTTCATTGCCTCTTTCATTTGCCGCTCAAATTTACATCCCCCCTTCCTCGCTACCTCACTATTCTTATCCCATATGTAATTACCGAGTCTATGATTGCTGGAGGCAAGACCTCTCTCGATTTACATGTAGATAGGCCTTGATGAAGAGAGTTAGCGCGCTATTTTCTGCTTATCCACTTTTTCTTTTCTCTTTTTTTCCCACTTTGCGTTTTCCCCACCATGCAGCCCCTCCCTCATTGCTATCTTATTGGGGACTGCAAAATGGTAATCTGAAGTTGGTATGAACAAAAACGTTACTACTCCAGGTTTGATACCCAAACTGGAGTCCATACTGGAATGTGAATGGTAAATAGCCCATGGACCCCCCTGGCGGAATGTGGTGCATGATCACTACGCCCCTATTTTATTTCTTTTTGTTTTTCTTGTCAATTTTCTTTCTTCCTATTTCATCTCACACATTAGGAATAGAGTATAATATAATGCTGTTTATTCCTTGTCCTCATTTGAATACCAACCCCTCCCTCCTCCATCTCCACACTAGTTATGTTTTTCTTTTTGCTGAGAAGAACCTATGACATGAATGTAAAACTCTAAAGAGAAAGCAAGAAGAAAAAAGAAAGAAGAAAAAGAAGGAAGAAGAACCTAGCACAAAGGGCTCAACAAATGAAACAAGCAAACATGGGGAGGGCAGCTGAGCGAGATTCACTACAACAGAGAAGGGAAGTGCGGACGAAAAACAAGCAAAGAAAACTACATCTGGCAGGAGGGCAAGCCTTTACCGGCTAAATGGGCCAAGAATTGATCCACAAAGTTCTGATGCAAAATCTTAGTTGCTAGCATTTCAAGCCTAATCCACCCGCTAGTGTTCTCCGAGTAAGGATATGGCCTGTTGTTAGGAGTACCAGGATCCGATACTTAGGAACCACCATAAGTAGAGTAGCTCCATACAGAATCGGAATCTCTGGTGTCGGACACCCTCCTCAAGCCCCCTTATGGGCCTGCATGCCATCATACATAGTTATCTCTGTTGCGCCTTGTGACTCTAATTTGACATCCTTAGCTCAATTGGAATATTATGTAATTCCGATCTGGTGATTACATGTTCAACTCCTGTTGTTATCAAACAGTTTTCAGGTATTGCGTAATTTTCTACCAAGACCACTTGCAACTTCAAGGTACTTTGTACGACAACTGAGAACCTCTGACAGCTGACTTAAGATTCTATTCTACGGAGGTGCTTCTCCTCTATACGAGAAAGGTCACTAGATAGGAATCAGTCAGTTGGATCAGCAGATAAGGAGCTTCAAAGTTGACAACCTAAGAATGTTGCATAAACAACTTGTCAGTACTGCTGACGGAGATATTATGTACCAATCCAGTAGTATAACTACCTACAAATTAATATAAAGTGATGTAGATGATATCTATTACTTCAATCTAGAGTTATAGATGTTTGAGGTAGGCAACCTAGGAAGGTTGAAATTGTGACAACCATGGCAGATATAACCTACAGATAAAACTAATCATTTTATTAATAATGGAAGCAATTCGGGCCAACCCAGTTCAACTTGAGAACTAGGCTATAAGTGCAATGACATTGATAATTAGAGAATTACTATCTGAAACCGGATAGTTCCTAATTCACAAGAATAGTAATTACCAAAGAAGGTGCTCTAGGTTTCCCAGCCTCTTGGTATTCGTATCTTTGAACAATACCCTGGATTGTAAGTTATAATCCTAGAGGTATACAGTTTGTATAATAGCTACATGCCTTCAGCGAAGGGTGAGACATGGAGTACAAATATCAATGTGCCTCTCCTGCTTTTAGACTTCATCAAGCAACCCAGTAGAGAGCTCAACAATATAATATTACTTTTACAATTCAGTTCAACTTTGCCTACATTACTTTTCCTTTAGTGGTTATAAATGAAATGAGTGTAACTAGTACAGGTACACGGTTATTCATTTTGTTTTATGTTTGGTTTAAGTATTGCTTTGATACTTGATTTGCTTTAAACATCGTTTGATACTTGGTTTTGTTTTATGTTTTGTTTTTTAAGTATGACTTTGATACTTGGTTTGTTTTAAGGATCGTTTGATACCGGGTTTTGTTTTATGTTTTGTTTTAAGTATCACTTGGATACTTGGTTTGCTTTAAGTATCATTTGATACTTGGTTTTGTTTTATGTTTTGTTTTAAGTATCGCTTTGATACTTAATTGGTTTCACAAAAGTAGATTGATTGATACCTTTAATTATTTTCGTTCATGCTAGAAATGAACAGATGATTGTATTTAAAGACCACCTGTTTCTACGACAGAAAAGGCAGATTTCGACAGAGAGAATTTCAATATACTAGGTTGAACGGTTACTTCATTGTTACTCAGTACACCCTGGAAGATTTATTGGGTTCTCAGCTCTCACCTCCTCTCCGGAAGAGCAGGCCACCTTCCAACTATCGTATCTATTACCGATAACGTGATTAGCACCTCGCGAACCTTTTACATTTTTTTAACCTCTGCAAATGGTTAAGAAGCTGGCCCCTGATTTAGGCCTGATCAACCGATCAATATCCACCTCAGAAAGATAGCGGAGAGAAGCGGCAGAATAATGGCACGTTCGGCTTCGTCTCAAAACTGACATCGCGTCTTTCACAACCAGGGGTGGGAAGCGAATCCAACGACAAGACCTTACAAGAAAGAAACCACCCTGGCGCTCTGCTAAGGAGCCAGACAAACCTGCAAACACTGAAGACACACAACCTCCAGGCGAATTCCCTTCTACTCCAGCAAAGAAGCCTTCCTTTGAACCTCCAATCAACCCCAAATCCAGTAGCGAATCAGTCATGGCTAGCACAGGAGGAGGGCCTTCTAGAGGAGGAATATCTCGGGCCAAGCCAGAAGAAGAAAAGGTACTGGCAGCATTTGAACTTCGTAAGTTTAAACTCCACCTCCCAGCGATGTTTATAGGACAAGGAACAGACCTCGAACATGAAGCCTTTGACCGATGGGTGACGGAACTTATGCACTATCCTATCCTGCATGGGAAAGATGTGGAAGACCCTACAACCAGACTATACATAAGATCATTCTGCGAAGAAAACGCAACTGATACATACTACCAATACTATAAGGATTACAGCAGAAATGTAAGATTAAGACGATCTACGGTCATCGATAACCTGAAAGGCCTATTCCAATCCTCTATTACCAACAACCTCCTATATAATAAATTCAACCAGCTCCAGCAAGTTAATGGAATACATGTCAACAGGATTGCAGATATCACTACAGATCGATTGAGGTATAAGGACCGAATGAAGAACGGAAGCATTTCCAACTTCATCCTTAAGCGATGATTCTATAATACTATACACTGTAACGTCTTCGCAGGGTGCTAATCATGTTATCAGTAATACATACGATAGTTGGCAGGTAGCCTGCTCTTTTAGAGAAAAGGCAAGAGCTGAGAACTAAAGGAGGCTTCGCGGGTGTACAGAGGGACAAAGAAGTAACCATTCAACCAAGTATATTGAAATACTGTCTGTCAAAATCTCCCTTTTCTATCGTAGAAATAGGAGGTCTTTAAATACACAAATCTGTTCATGTCTAGCATGAACAAAACTAATCAAAGGTATTAATCAATACACTTTGGTGAAACTAAATAAGTATCAAAGCGATACTTAAAAAAAAACATAAAACAAAACCAAGTATAAAAAGGTAGTTAAAACAAACCAAGTATCAAAGCGATACTTAAAATAAAACATAAAGGAAAACCAATAACCGAGTACACCTACTGGTTACATTCCCCAAAACAAAACAATTGTTTTAAACAAACAAAACCTAATAATCATCAAAAGCGCAGTCTGAGAAACTTAAGGCTTCAGTTTCCTCTAAGAACTGTTCATCATAAGTGTCACACCAGGGACAAGAAGAAATCCTAAGAAAACACTTAGACTTAAAGAAATGTAAATGACAGTAGTCACGAATACCAAATTCACATTGTACATCAACACAAGCATGGTCGCAATCAGGACAGTAGTCTATCCCGGGGATTTCGAAATAGTTTTCAAGTTGGATAGCATCGCGGTTCAACAACAGCCCAACAATGTGTTGTCGCAGCCTCACATTGAGTTCCACATAGTTTGACATCGTTATGGTATTCGGATAGTGATTGGTAACTAGATAAGGTTGTCGAGAGCCTGCTCCATAGCTTGATTTTGCTCATCGCTGCTTTTGAATTCGGACTCAAAGTATGGCGACCAAAATCCGTCTCTAGCTTCGAGTTCTGCATGCCATCGCTCAGTTTCTGGCATTGTCGGTGTCAAGCACATGGTGATATAATTGATCGTTGGTGGGAGGGATTCATTTGGTATGTTATCTTGCCACCAATTATTTACCATCTCCATACTATGCTCCAGTCCTTCTAGCAGTTCCCAGCTATTTTCACTTGTTGGATATCCTTTCCATTTGACTAGGAACTCATCATTTCCATGTCAAAGGCGATGGTCTCTGATTGCCTCAACTTCCCATTCATCTTTCTTGTCGATGACGATAGGTGCAGGTTGAGAGTAGGTTCTTCCAGGGAACTTGGAGTCGTCATTTGGGTGGAATCGCTTCACAGCAGAGGCGTGGAAGACTGCAGTATTGCGATGGTACATGCGTCCATCCATCTGGACAGCGTAGTCCTTTGTATGCTCGTCAAAAGATAAGACTTTCAAAGGTCCTCGCCATCAAGGTTGTAATTTCTTGCTGCGTCCAACATTGGTAATGAACATAGTTCCATGTACCATGAGCATATCACCTGGCAGAATAGGGACATGTTTACGTCGTCGCTTGTGAGCAGTAGTGGTGCTTCGGAATCGAGAAGCTTTAACAGCTTGGAAGGAGTCATTACGAATTACTTGATGGCGGTTTAGGTGGTCATCGGAGGCAGGGACTGAGGAGTTCATGAATAGTGTTTTGGGTAAGAGAGGGTATTGATGGCCGAAGATTGCCTTTTATGGAGATATTCCTAAAGTGTCTGAGAATCTGGCAATGATATATGCGGTGAGCTCAACAAGAGCTGGTTCCCAGTTGATTTGTCATTCATTGATCATGTTCCTAATTCCGGTCTTGACTTCGCAAATCTTTCGTTCTGCCTGGCCATTAGTCTCATGATGTCCAGGGGCAGCCCTGATGTAGTTGATTCCGAGGGAGGTCAAGGTTTGCTTCCAGAATCTGGCTTTGAAACAGGGATCAGCATCACTGACAATTGATAAGGAGTACCAATGGGGTGTGAATAGGTATCATTGGAGGTAATTCCAGGTGTCTTTGGAAGAATTGGTAACCTTCATTGGTATGAGCCATGTGTATCCAGAAAGTCGATCCACAGCTACCAAGATGGTGTCATGTCCTGCAGATTTGTTGAATAGACCACCGAAATCGATGGCATAGGATTCCAATATTTCACATGGTAGTTGGAGGGTCTGCGCTTTTCCTTCTGGTAGTTGTGTTTGCTCCATATTTGCCTGACAGAGTTCGCATTGCTTGACGAAATCGCAGATATCCTTGTGTATTTCAGGCCTGTGGACATATTCTGAGGCATGTTGGAGGTTGCGGTCCGCACTATGGTGTCCTTTGTTGTGGAATTCAGTAATAACATATTCCCTAATAGTAATTCCATTGAACATATGGCCTTTTGTGATGAATAGGCAATGTTCACCATAACTGGTGCTGGTATAGTCCATCCCACTAGATATATTGTAGGGCGAGAGGTCTCAATGCCTGGAGCTATCTATAGCTTTAAGGTAGATCGGATTATGGTGATATCCTGCTATCATTTGGCTTCGGAAAGAGGAGGTTAGTGCTTCAGAAGTTGATCTAACATCTCGTTCATCCTCAATGAGAGATCCTCTTGTTGTTTCGATAGGAGCTTCATCTTCTTCAAAGATTTGATAGACCTGTCGGCGATACTTGGGAATCGTGCGAGGCATGACGGAAACAATAGTTTCATTGTTGTCTACTTCTAAGGGTCCACTGTATAGTGGTCGTGAGTCGATCAAAGGAGGAGAGAATGGTGGGGCTGACTGGAGAGTGTGTAGGTAAGCTATTGCATCGATGTAGGCTGCTGCTTGTTCGAGGTCTTCAAGACCTTAGTGTCACATTGGAACAGGATTAAAGGTATGGGGAGGTTGGGTCAATCAATCTTCATCGATCATCTCTTCTGCTCCTTCTGCGGTGTCGAAGCTGGTGCTTTTGGAATCGTCAGCAGACCTATAGTACGGTCACTGGTATCTGGTGCTGAATTTAATCTCAGTTTGGTGAAAAGGGCAAGTGTCATGATAACAGTAGGACCAGTGGAGTCTGCTTTGTTCAAGCTCATGAGGTGGTGTGATGAAGAGGGTGCCATTGTCTTTCCATCCGTCATCAATGTCTTTTTCTCGTTCAGTTGTGGCAGCTCTGTACATGGTGTAAGAGAAAGGATTGGAGGGAGCAGCAGAGCTGGTGGCAGTCATCGATGGTTCTTGTTCAGAGGAGGTATCATCAGGGCTGTCTTCACTTTGTCTTGTATGACGATGAACGAGAGGAGGGTCTGTCAGGTCTTGATTCTCATGTAGGCGGGAGAGAGCGTCAGCTAAATAGTTCGTTCTTCCAGTGGTATATATGTTTCTTGCATCGTATTTGCTAATCTCGCCTATCTATCTTGTTCTTCTCCTTCGAGGTATTCTTTCTGGTTTAAGATTAGTGAGAGGTTGGTAGTCGGTAATAATGGTAAAGGTATTGCCCATTAGGATGTGGTTGAAAGTGACGAGAGCATCAATCACATCAAGGGCTTCCTTGTCTGTTGTTCCATAGTTCACCTGTGAATTAGTGAACTTCCTGCTGTATAATGCCGTCAGTCTTGCTCTTTCATGGGAGGCTCCTTGTCCAGCCCATACTCCAACTCCAAATTCTGATGCATCAGTAATCAGCCATATCGGCTCTGTCTTGCTGTAGTTGATAGGTTGTATAACCTTAGTCTTTTTAATCAATTCCTTGATGTTGGTAAAGGCTTGGTCAGGAGTATGGGTGCAGACAAATTCTGGATTGCTGGTAAGGTCCGTGAGTATTGCTGTTACAGTGGCGTGATCTGGTAGAAACTGGGAAATATAGTTGACTAGTGCTAGGAATCGGATGAGTTCCTTTTGATTCTGGGGTATTGTCCATTCCGTTAAACAGGATATTTCTCCAGGGGCTGCATGTAGCCCTTCGTCATCTATAACATGTCCAAGGATATTTGGGTTATCGGAAAACAGGATTGATTTGTTTCTGCTAGGGTAGAATTTAGCTTCCCTTAGTTTGGTACAAATCAAACCTATATGGTAGGTATGTTCAATTTTGGTATTCGAGAAGATGAGAATATCGTCAATGGATACTCAGACAAAATGGTGCAGGTATTCGCTCAGCAGGTTTTCCATAATTCGCATAAAGGTAGTGTGCGCTTTCATATCATCCTGTAACATAACTCAGCTAACGAAACTTGCGAAGAGTGTTTTGCAACTCTTGTAGCGTTCGGATTCTGGATCTAGCCTTGTTTGGAAATAGGTATTGCTTAGGTCGATCTTGTTTTGGAATCTAGCCCTTCCAACTATATTCAGGATCTGGGTTTGGTTTAGGATAGCAGAACTGTCCATAACTATGTTTTCATTCCCTAGTTTGAGGTCAACCAAGGGGCGGATCCTTTTTCTATCTGTTTTGGGTTGAACAAAAATAGTAGCGGCACCTGGAACTTCTGCTCGGTAGATGACTCCTCTTCTTTGTTGTTGGTTGATCCAATCACCAAGTGGGCATTTGTACGCGTCAGGAATAGAGTATGTGGGTTGGCCTTTGAGATTAGAGGAGTCGTGGAGGCAATTGTGGTGTTTCATGTAACATGTTCGCAGGTTGCTAATCACGTTAACGATAAAAGATATGATAGTTGGTAGGTGGCCTGCTCTTCCAGAGAGGAGGCGAGAGCTAAGAACTAAAGGAGGCTTCGAGGGTATACTGAGGAACAAAGAAGTAACTGTTCAACCAAGTATATTGAAATACTGTCCGTCGAAGTCTGCCTCTTCTATCGTAGAAACATGCGGTCTTTAAATACACAAATCTGTTCATGTCTAGCATGAACAAAACTAATCAAAGGTATCAATTGATACTCTTTGGTAAAACTCCTTAAGTATCAAAGCGATACTTAAACAAAACACAAAACAAAACCAAGTATCAAACGATACTTAAAACAAACCAAGTATCAAAGCGATACTCAAAACAAAACATAAAACAAAACCAAGTATCAAAGCGATACTTAAAACAAAACATAAAACAAACCAATAACCGAGTACCCGTACCGGTTACATTCCCAAAACAAAACAACTGTTTAAAACAGACACTATGTAATAATCATCAAAAGCGGATTCTGAGAAACTCATGGCTTCAGTTTCTGCAAGAAATTCCTCATCATAAGTATCACACCAGCGGCAGGAAGAAACCATAAGGCAACACTTAGACTCCAAGAAATCTAAATCACAGTAGTCAAGAATACCAGATTCGCGTTGTACATCAACCTAAGCGTGATCGCAATCAGGACAGTAATCTATCCAGAGGATTTCGAAATAGTCTTCAAGTTGGATAGCATTGCGGTTCAACAACAGTCCAACAATCTGTTGTCGCAGCCTCACCTTGAGCTCCACATAGTTGGACATCTTTATGGTATTCGGATGGTGATTGGTGACTAGATAAAGTTGTCGAGAGCCTGCTCCATAGTTTGATTTTACTCATCGCTGCTTTCGAACTCCGACTCAAAGTGTGGTGCCCAAATTCCATCTCTAGCTTCGAGTTCTGCGTGCCATCGCTCAGTTTCTAGCATTGTAGGTGTCCAGCACATGGTGATATAATTGATTGTTGGGGGGAGGGATTCGTTTGGCATGTTGTCTTTCCACCATCCGTTCACCATATCCATAGCTTGCTCTAGTCATTCCAGTGGTTCCCAACTGTTTTCGCTCGTCGGATATCCTTTCCATTTGACTAGGAACTGATCATTTCCATGCCAAAGGTGGTGGTCTCTGATTTCTTCAACTTCCCACTCATCCTTCTTCTCGATGATGATAGGTGCAGGCTGAGAGTTGGTTCTTCCAGGAAACTGGGAGTCGTCATTTGGATGGAATCGCTTGACAGCTGAGGCGTGAAAGACTGCAGTATTGTGGCGGTACATACATCCATCCATCTGGACAGTGTAGTTCTCTGTATGCTCGTCAAAGGATATGACTTTGAAGGATCCGCGCCATCGGGTTTGCAGTTTCTTGCTGCGTCCGACCTTGGTAATAAACATCTTACAGTGTACTATGAGCAAGTCTCCTAGTGAGATCGGGACATGTTTGAGTTGTCGTTTCTGGGCAGTTGTAGTAGTTCGGAAGCGGGCAGCCTTAACAGCTTGTAAGGCATCGTTCCGAATTGCTTGGTGGCGGTTTAGATGGTCATCAGAGGCAGGGACTGAGGAGTTCTTAAATAGTGTTGTAGGTAGGAGGGGGTATTGACGGCCAAAATCTGCCTTGTATGGTGACATCCCTAAGGTATCTGAAAGTCCGGCGTTGATAGATGCAGTGAGCTCAACAAGTGCTGGTTCCCAGTTGGTTTGTCGTTCATTGATCATATTCATAATTCCGGTCTTAACTTCCTGCATCTTTCTTTCTGCTTGGCCATTTGTCTCATGATGTCCCGGGGCAGCTGTCACGAATGTGGCTTAGCAAGGAAATGGTTTTCACGTGACACATGGTTATGAGTCACAGGTATGTTATTGTTTCACGAATATAACCCATTCGGGTTATATGATTAGTTATGTGTGGGATTTGTGATACTTTCGCACGTTGCTCAAATATGAGTCATGGGACATGCGCCTGACGACTCTGCCTTACGAGTGTGCCTTAGGGGCAAGCGTTGCGCATATAATTTATGTTTCGCACATGACCGTATTATGAGGTCATGGGTTTCGAGTCATATGACTTGTTTATTGCGTTATGATAGGTTTATGAGTTTCGCACATGACCTCACTATAAGGTCATGGGTTTTGAGCATGTGATCACTTTAGTCACATGACTAGTTTGTTTTGATTTGGTTTTAAGCATGTAACCACTTCAGGTCACATGATTAAAGGTGGGAAGAACACTATATAAGCAGGCCAATGCGGCCAAGGAAGATAGGTTCTTCACGCCTTGTTCTAAGTACTTTTCCTACATATTACTTTAACGAATATAAAACACCTTTACGATCTTTATCCTTATTGCAATGTTACTATTACGCCAAGAAGCATTCGTTACGAAGACGAGTTAGAGAAAGGTTACAATAGGTGTTTCCTATAGAAGACAAAGGTCTTGTATTATAGGTAACGTAGGCAGAGGCCTAGAGCTATCGTAAGACAAAGAAAGAACATGAAAGAATGATAAGTATTGTTCTCCATCGCCAAGAACTAACTATCTGAAAGGGGATCGTTACATTACCAAGCATCACCTAGTGCGACACCAAACCATATAAGACGGTATCCTTCAACCCAGGTCGGGAAGGAGATATTGACATACACGATCAAAATCTTAATCTTGGAGGATTCAGCGACGCCCTAGATCACGTCTCAGCAGAGCCCTCGAGATCAGCAAGCCCAGGAACACCAGAGAAAAGATCACCAGTCCATAGCTCTCCTGCGGGAACGCCACGACCCGAGAGAATGTCGCGATGTGCAGGTCCTGGGCCACTGGCCCCAGCCGCTCCGGCACCAGGAACCAGCATACTTGGGATGACTGAAAATCAGTTTCAGGAATTTCTTGCAGCTACGCGAAATACAGGACAAGGAAATGTCCGACGACCAAAAGCAAAGGAGACCGACACATACCAAGGGGCCGAAGATAAGCTACGAATATTCTTAGCGTAATGCGAGGGATATTTTGCAGTTAAGGGATACGGAGATCACCATGATGAAATTAAGATTCCATATGTGGAATCGCTACTCAGAGGACTCGCGGGACAATGAATCATGCCCTTCCAAGATGGGAGGAAACAGAGGAAATGGGTCACGTATGAAGAGTTCAAGGCGACACTCTTTGAACAATTTGGAGACCCCAACGCCAAAGAAACAGTAAGACGAAAGCTAGAGAAACTCCAACAAGGGGAACAAACAATCTCAGCATACTGGAACGAATGTCGACTATTGGAATACAAGGCCCAGTTTGATGACGTGACTCTCTACATCATCTTCCTGAGAAACTGCAGTGTGAGACTCCGAGAGGCATGGGGAATCTCTGACCTGCGCTATACAACAGCCGAACGATTTGCATGAGATGGGCAATCGACAAAGAAAGCAAATTAAAGTTGGTTCGGAGCAACTCAGAAAATACCATAGCACATAGGGTGGTCCAATCATCCAGGAATGTGGACGGGACCTTCAAACCGCAAGCACCTGGAGGAGAAAGTCGAGCATTACCACCAGGCGAACCAATGGAATTGGACAAATCAAGAGCAGGGCCTGCTCTGAATCTGTCTAAGGAAGAATACACCCAAAGGATGAATGGGAAACTATGCCTAAGGTGTGGAAAAGCAGGGCATCGGATACGAGAATGCAGAAGCCGACTGGACAACAGATACCAGGGAAACAAAGCTACGGGAAATAATCGTTTCCAAAATCAGAATAGAAGCAACATCCACGAAATGATAGCAGAGGATTCACCGGCGGAAAGCGAAGAGGGTCCCCAGTAAACGGTGGTCTGGGAGACCCAAGATGTGGACCTGGAAAACCCATCAAATTAGTGAACTACAACACGGCACTACACACAAAAAGAGGAGAAGAAGATGGAGATCATGTGATGATCAAAACCAAGATATACAACAGAGAAAGAGAAGAAACAACAATATATGCAATGCTCGACTCGGGGGCCACTGTAGACTTCATCTACAAAGAAATATGCGACAAATACGGCCTCCATACTAAACAAGTGAAGAAAGCAAGACAAGTCTACATAGCGGATGGAAAGCCAAGTGCTATGAGTCCTATAAGCCATACGGCGACAGTACCTATGGACATTGACAGCCATAGGGAAACGGCAACCTTTCAAGTGGCAGATCTAAAGAACCATGAGATAGTCCTAGAGATGCTATGGTTACGGAAGCATAATCCGACGATCGATTGGACCAAGAACAAGATGACGTTTACAGGTGAGCTATGTGCGACACAATGTCTCAACAGTTCACCTGTAGTCTACTCCATACCAATACGAGAAGCGGACAAAGAAACTTTGCAGGCAAAGTTTGCGAGATGTGGCAAGACAAGAGGGTCCAGTTACAAAGACTGGACCAAGAGGCAAAAGTGCCTACCAAGGGTTCCAAAGGGGCAGCAGGACACGACCCATATGCCAACAAAGGAATCAAGATACCAGCCAACGGGCAGGCAATGATAGCAACGAGAATACCCATTGGACTCCTACAAGGCACCTATTGACGAATAGCACCCCACAGTGGTCTAGCAGTCAAATACCGACTCATGGCTACGGCAGGAGTGATCGACGTCGACTATACCAGTGAAATCAAAGTGGTCCTGGCCAACCTAGCTCAAGAGGACTACCAAGTCCAGAAAGGCGATCGAATCGCATAGTTGATAATCAAAAAAATCAACAAAGAGGATCTGCACGAAGTAGATCAACTGGAAGAAACCAGGAGAGGAAACAAGGGATTTGGAAGTATGGACCAAAACCAGCTCGATACAACAAAAAGAATTGAGATCAAAGAGATCACAGCACAAGCCTTTGGACGATATTATTGAAGCGGAGATACCACAGGAATTCTCAAATGGACCTACGAAGACGAGAAAGCAGTTCTAGCAAAAATCAACATCAGCACAGAACTAGCAATCCAGGACAAGAAATACCAAAGCAAAAAGGGATGGAAAGAATTGGTTCCAAAAGAATATCACCACTTCACAAATCTATTCCAAGAAGAGGAAGCTACGGAGCTACCACCTCGAAGACCAGGATTCGACCACGAAATTCAGCTGGACAAAGACGAAAAAACGGGAAAAACAAAAGAAATTCCCTATAATAGGTTATACCTCCTAGCAGAAGCCGAGCTCGAAGAACTTAGGAAGTATATCATGCAAAACCTAAAGAGAGGATGGATCTGAGACTCTTTCGCGTCAGGAGGATCTTCAATATTATTTGTCAAAAAGAAAGACAGAAAAATAACACTCTCGGTGAACTACAGGGCCCTCAATTTGGTTACCAAGAAAGATCGATATCCACTACCCTTCATTGGCGAAGCACTGGATAGACTACGAGCAGCAAAATATTTCACCAAACTCGACATTAAAGACGCATACGACAATATACGCATCAAGGCAGGAGATGAATGGAAGACTACCTTCGCCTCCAGATACGGAATGTTCGAATACTTGGTTATGCCCTGCGGGCTAACCAACGCACCGGCTTCATTCCAGAGATGGATCAACAGGTACTTAATAAGTACCTCGACATATGTTGCATCCTATACCTGGACGATGTACTCATATACTCGGAAAACATACAACAATACCAAAAAGATATCCGCAACATCATGGCGGCAATACAAGGATCAGGAATGAAGATCAAACCAACACAATGCGAATTCCATAAGGAAGAAACAGAATACCTTGGATTTATCATCAATCGAAGTGGGGTCAAGGTTGACCCAGTTAAAACAGCAGCTATTTGGGATTGGGCCAAACCAAACAACAAAACAGATGTTCAGTGCTTTATGGGATTCTGCAACCTTTATTGAATGTTCATAGAAGGATTTAGCAGGCTTGCAAAACCACTCTATAACCTAGCGAAGAAAGACAAGAAATGGGAATGGGGAGAAAACGAACAAAAGGCATATGATGCAATACGAATGCATCTAACATCAGCATACGTACTAGTTCATCTGGACCCAAACCGAAAGACAATGATCGAAACGGATGCCTTAAAATACGTATGCTCAGGTATACTATCGCAACAATGTGATGATGGAAAATGGAGGCCATTGTCTTACCGATCCAAGACAATGACCCCTGCAGAATGCAACTATGATGTTGCAAACAAAGAACTATTAGCGATAGTTCAAGCATTAAAAGAATGGAGGAGATACGTTTCAAACAACGACCGTCCAGTCCGAGATCTAACGGACCACAAGAACCTGATCCCGTTCATGACTACGAAAGAATTGAATGACTGCCAGATAAGATGGATGGAGCACCTTAGCAAATACAACTTCAAAATCGAATACCGACCAGGAAAAGAGAGCGGAAAGCCAGATGCTCTCACAAGGATTGCAAGCGACAAACTACAAACGAAAGAAGACGAAAGGGTCAAACAAAAAACACGGACCCTATTACCAAGAAGGTATTTTGAGGCCATGGAGGTTATCCAATTCACATCAAAGGAGGAAAGAGGACTTGAGAACGCAAATGAGAAAGACAAAACAATTTCGGCAATAAGAGAAGCCTTGGAAGAAGGAAAAAAGTAGATGAAAGGAATCGCACTGGGGTTATGCCAATAGAAGGACGGAAATATGTGATACGATGGAAAACAATGGATCCCAGAAGAAGAGGAGATAAGGACAGACATCATACGACAACACCATGATATCCGAACGGCAGGACATGGAGGAACGGCTAAAACTACGGAATTCATCACAAGATCATTCTATTGGCCAGGACCAGGCGAAGATGTCAAACGATATGTCAAAAACTGCGACATATGCCAGAGAACGAAAACGCCTAAACACGCACCATATGGATTACTAAAATCAAAGGAAGTCCCTGAACAACCATGGGAAACAATTACTATGGATTTCATCAAGGACCTACCAACATCGGAAAATATCGATAGCATCTTGGTCGTGGTGGATCGCCTGACCAAAATGAGTCATTTCATTCCGGTTGGAAAAGACATCAACACGAGGGATTTTATACAAACATTCCTCCGAGAGATCTTTCGACTTCACGGCCTCCCAAAGAATATCATTACCGATCGTGGAATACTATTCACATCGGGACTATGGAAGAAAGTAACCGGAGAAATGGGAATATAAAACAGAATGAGCACACCATTCTACCTACAAACAGATGGATAAACGGAACAGGTAAATGTGATACTCGAACAATATTTAAGGGCCTATGTCAACTGTCAGCAAGATGATTGGTACAAGCTGTTATCGAGGGCAGAATTCGCATACAACAATGGAAAGCAAGAAACAATTGGCACGACACCCTTCTTCGCGAATTACGGACAACATCCACAAAGTCAAACCACATATCATACGATTAACGATGTGATACCTGAGAAAGCGGATATGGGAAAACTACACAAAACCTTACAATACGAGATGAGTCAAGTACAACAGCGGCAAAAAGAACAATACCATAAGCACCGAAGACCGGATCCAAACATACAATCGGGAGACATGGTATGGCTAATACTACGCAATATCCATAGGACACGACCATCAAAGAAACTGGACTACAAGAAAATTGTATCCTTCAGGATATTGGAAAAAGTGGGCAGCCGAGCTTATAAACTCGACCTTCCCCCCTCAATGCGAATACACAATACATTGCACATCTCACTCATCGAATTACACAACGACAATAAGTTTCCTTCACAAATACTTATTCCTCCCCCTCTGATCGAACTCGACGGAGAACCAGAATACGAGCTAGATGAAATAGTCGATTCCAGCTTCTTCCATGGTCACCTCCAATGCCGAGCCAAGTGGACCGGATACTCTCCTGAACACGATAAAACTTGGTACTTCGCACACAACTCTGAAAACGCAAAAGATGCCATCTCAACCTTCCATCAGGGATACCCAAGCAAGCCCGGCCCAAGTGACGATCACGTTTAACCAAGACAAAAGCGACGGAAAGACTCCCGCACCATTGCAACAACACAAGGGCTGGGGCGATAGCGCCTGCCAAACCACACCCACTAGCCCCGAATACTCATTCATGGGGCCAACCGATGAAGAACTTATGGAAAGGGAACAACAAGCACAGCATAACGCCATGTCATGGACAGTATGCTACGATGACAGTTGCTAAACATACTTTGGCGACAAAGAAGGCGCGGGATGGTTCCCGAGGGAATGCCGAAAGCGTGGCCCACGCCCAGACCACGTCCTGAAGCATTGGCAACAATGCTTCAGAAATGGATGCAGGATGCACAGGGTACAAAAGATATCGGCGGGATTTTACCCGCAGAAGGATGGAAGCAGAAAGGAGTTGGAAGGGGAAGATGCCAGAAAGGCATGGGCTACGAGGACACTGTCCAAGGAGGAAGGGGCTCAAAATTCCTCGGCTGACACAGAACCGGATGTGAGGAGCCTATACAGGAAGATCTGAGGACTCCGAGAACACCTGGGCGAGGCCGAGTCCACAATTTCGGCAAACAACAAAATGATCGCGGAGCCTGGACAGCAGAATGACAATCAGCGGCAAACGATTGCGATGGCGAATCTGACTCTGGAATCGGCAAGGGTCAGATGGAGGACGGCAGACGAAATGTCCCACAAGCTGAGAAGGACCATGCGCTTGGCAGGACGGGAACAATTGAAACTGAGAGAAAAAGCCTCATGGGACTCAGGCTTAGGGGGAGGGGAGCTAATGTCACGAACGTGGCAGAGCAAGGAAAGGGTGTTTACGTGACACATGGTTATGAGTCACAGGTATGTTATTGTTTCACACATATAACCCATTCGGGTTATATGATTAGTTATGTGTGGAATTTGTCATACTTTCGCACATGGCTCAAATATGAGTCCTGGGACGTGCGCCTGACGAGTATGCCTTACGAGTGTGCCTTACGGGCAAGCCTTGCGCATATCATTTATGTTTCGCACATGACCTCATTATAAGGTCATGGGTTTCGAGTCATCTGACTTGTCTATTGCGTTGCGCTTGGTTTATGAGTTTCGCATATGACCTCACTATAAGGTCATGGGTTTTGAGCATGTGATCACTTTGGTCACATGACTAGTTTGTTTTGATTTGGTTTTAAGCATGTGACCACTTCAGGTCACATGATTAAAGGCGGGAAGAACACTATATAAGGAGGCCTATGCGGCTGAGGAAGATAGGTTCTTCACGCTTTGTTCCAAGTACTTTTCCTACTTATTACTTGAATGAATATAAAACACCTTTTCGATCTTTATCCTTATTGCAACGTTACTAGTAGGCTAAGAAATACTGGTTACAATGACGAGTTATAGAAAGCTTACGATAGGTGTTTCCGATAGAAGACAAAGGTCTTGTACTATCGGTAACGTAGGCAGAGGCCTAGAGCTATCGTAAGACAAAGAAAGAACGGCAAAGAAAGATAAGTATCGTTTCCCGTCGCCAAGAACTAACTATCTGAAAGGGGATCGTTACAGCAGCAATAATGTGGTTTATTCCAAGAGATGTCAAGGTTTGCTTCCAGAATCTGGCGGGAAAGCGGGGATCAGCATCACTGACAATACATAATGGGTACCCATGGCGGGTAAACAGGTATCGTTAGAGGTTATTCCAGGTGTCTTTGGAGGAATCGGTATGCTTCATTAGTATGAGCCATGTGTATCTAGAGAATCGGTCCACAGATACCCAGATGGTATCATATCCAGCGGATTTATTGAATGGTCCTGCAAAATCGATGGCATATGATTCGAATATTTCACATGGTAGTAGGAGGGTCTGTGCTTTTCCTTCAGGTAGTTGAGTTCGCTCCTTGTTTGCCTGTCAGAGTTCACATTGTTTGACGAAATCGTGGAAATCCTTGCGCATCTCAGGCCCGTAAACATATTCTGAAGCATATTGAAGGTTGCGGTCCGCACTGTGGTGTCCTTTGTTGTGAATCTCTGATATGACATATTCTCTAATAGTCATTCCATTGAACATATGGCCCTTTGGTATGTATAGGCAATGTTCACGATAACGGGTGCTGGTATAGACCATTTCGTTTGATATATTGTAGGGAGCAAGATCTCCATGCCTGGAGCTATCCATGGCTTTGAAGTAAATCGGATCATGGCGATATCCTGCTATCATTTGGATTCGGAAAGAGGAGGTTAATTCTTCTGTCATTGATCTAACATCTCATTCATCCTCGATTAGGGATCCTCTGGTTGGTTCGATAGGGGATTCCTCTTCCTCGAAGGTTTCGTAGAGTTGACGCGGATGCTCGGGAATAGTAGGGGATATCACCGAGACAATGGTTTCATTGTTGTATACTCGTAAGGGTCCACCATATAGTGGTCGTGAATCGATTATGGGAGGAGAGGATGGCGGAGCTGACTGTGGGGGGTGTAAATAGGATATTGCATCCATGTAGGCTGCTGCTTGTTCGAGTTCTTCAAGACCTTAGTATCGTGTTGGAGCAGGGTTAAGGATATGATGAGATTGGGCTGACCCATTTTCATTGATTATCTCTTCTTCTCCTTCTGCGGTGTCGAAGCTGGTGTCTTTGGAATCATCAGCAGGCATATAGTACGGTCGCTGGTATCTGTTTCCGAACTTAATCTCAGTCCGGTGAAAAGGGCAGGTGTCGTGGTAACAGTGGGCCCAGTGGAGTCTGCTTTGTTCAAGGGCGTGAGGAGTTGTGCTGCGGAGCGTCCAATTGTCTTTCCATTCTTCATCAATGTCCTTTCCTCGTTCTGTTCCCGCAGCACTGTACATGGTGTAAGAGAAAGGATTGGAGGGAGCGGCAGAGCTGGCGGTAGCCATGGATGGTTCTTGTTCATAGGAGGTGTTGTCAGGGCTGTCCTCGGTTTGTCTTCTGTGGTCGTAAACATGAGGGGGGTCTGCGATGTCTTGATTCGCCTATAGGCGGGAGAGAGTATCAGCTAAATAGTTTGTTCTTCCATGGGTATAGATGATTTTTGCATCGTATTTGCTGATCTCGCCTATCTATCTTGTTCTTCTTCTTCCCTGTATTCTTTCTGTTTTAAGATTAGTGAGAGGTTGGTGGTCGGTGACAATAGTGAAGGCATTGCCCATCAGGATGTGGTTGAAAGCGGCGAGAGCATCAATCACAGCAAGGGCTTCCTTGTCTGTTGTTCCATAGTTCATCTGTGAGTTTGTGAACTTTGTGCTGTGTAATGCCGCCGGCCTTGCCGTTGCATGGGAGGCCCCTTGCCCCACCCATGCTCCTACTCCAACATCCGATGCATCAGTAATTAGCCATATAGGTTCTGGTTTACTATAGTCGATAGGTTGAATAACGTTGGCGTTTTTAATGAATTCCTTGATCTTGGTAAAGACTTGGTCATGAGTGTGGGTCCCGACAAATTCTGCATTGCCGATAAGGTCTGTGAGCGGCGCTGTCACACTGGCATGGTGTGGGAGGAACTGGGAAATATAGTTGACTAGTTCTAGGAATCGCATGAGTTCCTTTTGATTCGGGGGTATTGACCATTCCGTTAAACAGGCTATTTTTCAAGGGGCTGCGTGTATTCCTTCATCATCTATAACATGTCCTAGGATATCGAGTTTATCGGCAAACAGAATTGATTTGTTTCTGCTAGTGTAGAATTTAGCTTTCCTTAGTTTGGTACAAACCAATCCTATATGGTTGTCATATTCTATTTCGGTATTCGAGAAGATGAGAATATTATCAATGTTGACCCAAACAAAATGGTGGAGGTATTCGCTTAGGAGGTTTTCCATAATTCGCATAAAGGTGGCGGGCGCATTCATATCACCTTGTAACATAACTCGGCTAATGAAACTTCTGAAGGGTGCTTTCAAACTGTTGTAGCGTTCGCTTTCTGGGTCTAACCTTGTTTGGAAGTAGGCATCGCTTAGGTCAATCTTACTTCGGAATCTTGCCCGTCCAACTGCATTTAGAATCTGGGTTTGGTTTGGGATAGCGGAGCTGTCCATAACTGTGTTTTCGTTCCGTAGCTTAATGACAACCAATGGGCGGATTCTTTTGCCATCTGCGTTGGGTTGAACAAACATACGAGCGGCACCTGGGGCTTCTGCTCGGTAGATGACTCCTCTTCTTTGTTGTTGGTTGATCCAATCACAAAGTGGACTTTTGTATGCGTCAGGAATAGAGTAGGTGGGTTGGTTCTTGAGATTAGAGGGGTCTCAGCTGTGGATGTGGTGATTCACCTCTCTCATAGGCGGTAGCTCTTCGGGTATTTGAGCAGGGAAAACATCTGAGTACTTCATCCAATAGTCATAGGGCAGTTGCTTCACAGACTGCAGCTCCGTATTCTGCACTTGTTGGCTTGCATGAGACTCTAACCTTCTGCTCTGGGAAATCGATAGTTGATTCCCCACACCTGATTATAGCTTTGTGGCGATTCAGGAATGTCATGCCTTTTAGGGCATCGTATTTGGCTAAATTTCCAACGGACATTTCCTGGGGGGGTAGGACTGCAGAACCAAGTCGTACTTTTCGCACTGCAGGTTTTATGGCTTGTGGATCGTGATCTTCTTACTGCCATATGGACTGGTATGGGTTGGTTAAGGTCTCGAGTTGGGAGTCCATGGACAGAGACAAAGGCATTACTGATCATATCTCTTCCGATTGCGCCAGTGTCGAATAGGACTCGAGCCCTTTTGCCATTGATCAGGATAGTACCTTCTAGAGCGCTGTGTGCTTTGAATATAGCCAGAGGACGAATACTATTGCATTCCACATCGATATATCCGATATGGATCCCTTCATATTCACTGGATTGGGTGTTATCACTTACAACATTGTTGGCTGATGCCTCTTGCTTAATTGCCTTTCCTTTTCCTTTCTTCGTAGGACAGTTCTTTGCCATGTGTCCTGTTTTTCCACATTCAAAACATTCTCCTTTTTGCGGTCTCGATTCTTTGGAGGATTTCGTTTTCTTCTTGAAAACCCGTGGGGTATCGTCTTCAGAGTAGCTGGAGGCTTTGTGTAGTGGCTGGCTGTTCCTACTAGAGGGTGTCTGAGTTGTGTAGGCCTTGGTCTCATGGAGAATGGCATCCTTTCGTTCTGCTTTTACAATTATTACTGCAATATTGGCGCCGTCTTCCACGAGTAGTTCTACTTCTCGCCGGAAGGTAGGGTGCATAGCATCGTAGAATTATCGCTTCACGATGTATTTGGAGATACTTCCTTGCTCCCTTCGGGCCTTATACATCATTAAGTCCGAAGCCAGATCGGTAATTCTCTTGACATGTGATCTGTGAACTTGCTTGAGCTGGTTGAATTTGTTGCAAAGGAGGTCGTTGGTAATAGAGGATTGGAATCGTCCTTTCAGGTAATCGAGAACTGTAGATGCTCTTAATCTTACATTTCCGCGGCATTCCTTATAGCATTGGTGGTATGCGTCGGTTGCCTTTCCTTCACAGAATGATCCAATGTATAGTCTGGTTGTAGGATCTTCCACATCTTTCCCTTGCAGGAGAAGATAGTGTGTGGGTTCCATTGCTCATCAGTCAAAGCCTTCAGGTTTCAGGTCTTTTCCCTCCTCTGTAAACCTGGCAGGGAGGTGGAGTTTAAACTTAGGAGGTTCAAATGCAGCAGGTACCTCCTGTGCTTCAGGCCGAGCCCGCGATTTTCCTCCTCTAGAGGCCCCTCCTCCTGTGCTAGCTATGTCTGATTCGCTACTAGATTCGGTGTTGATTGGAGGTTCAAAGAAAGGCTTCTTTGCTAGAGTAGGAGGGAATTCTCCGAGAGGTTGTGCGTCTTCCTTGTTTGCATGATCACCTGGCTCTTTAGCAGAACTCCGAGGTTGTTTCATTCTTGTAAGGTCTTGTCGAGGGATTTGCTTCCCACTCCTGGTCGTCACAGGCTCTATCTTGCATTTGAGACGAAACTGAATGTGCCATGATTCTACCGCTTCTCCCCACTAGTGTTCTGAGGTGGATATTGATAGGTTGATCAGGCCTAAATCCAGGGACCAGTTCTTAACCACTTGCCCAGGTTAAAAAAATGTGATGCGTTCGCAGCGTGCTAATCACATTATCAGTAATAGATAAGATAGTTGGCCAGTGGCCTGCTCTTCCGGAGAGGAGGCGAGAGCTGAGAACTAAAGGAGGTTTCGAGGGTGTACGGAGGGACAAAGAAGTAACCGTTCAACCAAGTATAATGAAATACTGTCTGTCGAAGTCTGCCTTTTCTATCGTAGAAACAGGCCGTCTTTAAATACACAAATCTGTTCATGTCTAGCATGAACGAAACTAATCAAAGGGATCAATCGATACACTTTGGTGAAACTAAATAAGTAACAACGAGATACTTAAAACAAAATATAAAACAAAACCAAGTATCCAACAATACTTAAAACAAACCAAGTATCAAAGCGATACTTAAAACAAAACGTGAAATGAAAACAATAACCGAGTACCCGTAGAGGTTATATACACCCTACCCTCCCACGAGAGGTTGAACTACTGTAGGAAGACGACCACCATATTGCAGTAATAATGGCAAGCGCAGAATGAAAGGACGCCATCCTCCATGAGACCAAGGCATACAAGACACTGACATCCTCTAGCAGGAATAGCACACCACGACACAAACCCTCCAGCAACTCGGAAGATGATACTCCAAAGGTTTTCAGCAGGAATACCAAACCCTCCAAGGAATCGAGATGGTAAAAAGGAGAATGTTGTGAATGTGGAGAAACTGAACACATGGCAAAGAGCTGTCCTATGATGAAAGGCAAAGGAAAGGCCATTAAACAAGAAGCATCGGACAACAAGCTTGCGAGCGATAGTGATAATACCCAATCCAGCAAATATGAGGAAATCCATGTTGGATATAACGATGTAGAACGCAACAGTATTCGACCTCTGACTGCATTTAATGCACACATCATCCTGGAAGGTACTATTCTGATCAATGGCAACAAGCCTCGAGTCCTCTTCCATACTGGCGCAATCGGAAGAGACATGATCAGCAATTCCTTTGCCTCTGTCTATGGACTCCCAACTCAGGACCTTAACTAACCCATACCAGTCAATATGACAGTAAAGGGATTACGATCCACAAGCCATAAAACCGGCAGTGCAACTATTCAACTTTGTTCTGCCATCCTGCCCCCCCAGGAAATGCTAGGCAGAAACTTAGCCAAGTATAATGACCTGATAGGAATGCCATTCCTGAACCGCCACAAAGCAATAATCAGATGTGGGAACTCGACCATGGATTTCCCAGATCAGAAGGTCAGAGGGTCATGCAAACCAACAAGCGGAGAGTTCAGCACTGTAACCGGTATGGGTACTCGGTTATTGGTTTTGTTTTATGTTTTGTTTTAACTATCGCTTTGATACTGGGTTTGTTTTAAGTATCGTTTGATACTTGGTTTTGTTTTATGTTTTGTTTTAAGTATCGCTTAGATACTTATTTAGTTTCATCAAAGTTTATCGATTGATACCTTTGATTAGTTTCGTTCATGCTAGACATGAACAGATTTGTGTATTTAAAGACCGCGTGATTCTACGATAGAAAAGGCAGGCTTTGACAGGCAGTATTTCAATACAGTTGGTTGAACGGTTACTTCTTTGTCCCTCTGTACCCCCTCGAAGCCTTCATTAGTTCTCAGCTCTTGCCTCCTCTGCGGAAGAGGAGGCCACCTGCCAACTATCATCTCTATTAGCAATAACGTGATTAGCACCCTGCGAACACGTTACATTTTTTAACGTCCGCAAGTGGGTAAGTACATGTCCCTAGATTTAGGCCTGATCAACCTATAGATATCCACCTCAGAACGCTAGCAGAGAGAAGCGGCAGAATCAATGCACATTCGGTTTCGTCTCAAATCCGAGATAGCGTCTTTGACCACCAGGAGTGGGAAGCTAATCCCACAACAAGACCTTACAAGAAAGAAACAACCTCAGCGCTACAGCCTGGCGATCCTGCAAACAAGGAAGACACACAACCTCCAGGAGAAATCCCTCCTACTCCAGCAAAGCAGCCTTTCTTCGAACCTCCAATCCACCCCGAATCCAGTAGCGAATCAGACATGGCTAGCACAGGAGGAGGACACTCTGGAGGCGGAAAGTCGCGGGGTCAGCCTAAAGAAGAGGGATTACCTGCAGCATTTGCACCTTCTAAGATTAAACTCCACCTCCCTCTGTAGTCTACAGGAGATGGTAAAGATCTCCAAGCTGAAGCCTTTGACTGATGGGCGACGGAACACACACACTATCTTCTCCTGCAAGATAACGATGTGGAAGATCCTACAACCAGACTATACATTGGATCATTCTGTGAAGCACAG
This sequence comes from Tuber melanosporum, assembly GCF_000151645.1. NCBI lineage: Eukaryota > Fungi > Ascomycota > Pezizomycetes > Pezizales > Tuberaceae > Tuber > Tuber melanosporum. The sequence goes on from NW_003298897.1 coordinate 378,234, forward strand.
GCAACAGACGCATTCCACCAATGCTATAAGGAATACGGCGGAAATGTAAGATTAAGAGTATCTACAATTCTCGATTACCTGAAAGGAGGATTCCAATCCTCTATCACCAATGACCTCCTATAAAACAAATTCAATCAGCTCAAGCAAGTTAATAGAACGCATGTCAAGAGAATCACGGATGTGGCTACAGATCTGATGATGTTTAAAGACCAAATGGAGAAAGGAAGTATCTCCAAGTACATCCTAAAGCGACAATTCTACGACACTATGCACCCTACCGTCCGGCGAGAAGTAGAACCACTCCAGGAAGACGGCGACGATATTGCAATAAAAATTGCAAGAGCAGAACAAAAGGACGCCATTGTCCATGAAACTAAGGCCTACAAAACACAGGCATTCTCTAGTAGGAATAGCCAGCCACAGCATAATGCCCCCAGCAACTCTGAAGACAATACCCCACAGGTTTTCAAGAAGAAAAGAGAATGTTTTGAATGTAGAAAAACAGGATACATGGTAAAGAGCTGCCCAATAAAGAAACGGAAAGGAAAGGCAATTAAGTAAGAGGTATCGGCCAATAACGTAGAAAGCGATGGTGATAATACCGAACACAGCGAATATGAGGAGATCTATATCGGATACATCCATGTGGAATGCAACAGTGTCCGACCTCTGGCTACATTCAAGGCACACACCACCATGGAAGGTAATCTTCTTATCAACGGCAAGAAGGCTCGTGTCCTATTTGACACTGGCACGAGCGGAAGAGACATAATGAGCAACGACTTTGTCTCTGTCCATGGACTTCCAACTCGAGACCTTAACCAACCCATACCAGTTAATATGGCAGTTAAGGGATCACTATCCACAAGCCATAAAACCTGCAGTGCAACTATCCAACTTGGTTCTGCCATCCGGCCGCCCCAGGAAATGTTAATCGGAAACCTAGCCAAATACGATGCCCTCATAGGAATGCCATTGCTGAACTACCATAAAGCTATAATCAGGTGTGGGGGCTCAACCATCGATTTCCCAGACCAGAAGGTCAGAGTCTCATGCAAACCAACAAGTGGAGAATACCAAGCCACAGACTGTAAAGCAACAGCCCAAGGACTATTGGATGAATACTCTGATGTTTTCCCCGATCAAATACCCGAAGAGCTACCATCTATGAGAGAAGTGAACTACCACATTCACCTCCAAGACCCCTCTAATCTCAAAGGCCAACCCACCTACTCTATTCCTGACACATACAAAAGCCCACTTTGTGATTGGATGAACAACCAACAAAGAAGAGGAGTCATCTACTGAGCAGAAGCTCCAAGTGCCGCTCCTAGATTTGATCAACTCAAAGCAGATGGAAAAAGGATCCGCCCCTTGGTTGACCTCAAACTAGGGAATGAAAACACTGTTATGGACAGTTCTGCTATCACAAACCGAACCCAAATCCTAAATGCAGTTGGAAGGTCTAGATTTCGAAGCAAGATTGACCTAAGCGATACCTATTTCCAGACAAGTTTAGATCGAGAAAGTGAACAATACAACACTTTCAAAACACTCTTCAGAAGTTTCATTAGCAGAGTTGTGTTACAAGGTGAGATTAATGTGCCCGCCACCATTATGCGAATTATGGAAAACCTCCTGACCGAATACCTCCACCATTTTGTCTGGGTCTACATTGATGAGATTCTCATCTTCTCAAACACGAAAATAGAACATGCCTACCATATAGGTTTGGTTTGTACTAAACTAAGGGAAGCTAAGTTCTACGCTAGCAGAAACAAATCAATCCTGTTTGCCGATAAACTCGGTATCTTATGGCATGTTATAAATGACCAAGGAATACATGCAGCACCTAGAAAAATATCCCGTTTAACAGAATGGACAACACCTGCAATCAAATAGAACTCTAGCGATTTCTGGGACTAGTCAACAATATCACCCAGTTCCTACCACACCACGCCACTGTGACCGTACCACGCACGGACCTTACCGGCAATGCAGAATTTGTCTGGACCCACACTCATGACCAAGCCTTTACCAACATCAAGGAACTGATTAAAAACACCAACGTTTTACAACCTATTGACTACAGCTAGCCAGCGCCGATATGGGTGATTACTGATGCATCAGATGTAGGAGTTGGAGCATGGGTTAGACAAGGAGCCTCACTAGAAACAGCAAGACTGGCGGCATTACACAGCAGGAAGATCACTAACTCACAGTTGAACTATGCAACAACAGACAAGGAAGCCCTTGCTGTGATTGATATTCTCGCCGCTTTCAACCACATGCTGATGGGCAATACCTTCAGTATTGTTACCAACCACCAAGCTCTCACTAATCTTAAAATAGAAAGAATAGCGGGAAGGAGAAGAACAAGATAGATAGACGAGATGAGCAAATACGATGCAAAAATAATCTATACACCTGGAAAAACGAACTATTTAGCTGATGCTGTCTCCCGCTTATATGAGAATCAGGACCTCGGCAATTCTCCACTCGTTTATGACCACACAAGACAAAGCGAAGACAGCCCTGATGATACCTCCTATGAACAAGAACTATTGGTGGCTACCACCAGCTCTCCCACTCCCTCCAATCCTTTCTCTTACGCCATGAACAGAGATACCGGAACTGAACGAGGAAAAGAGATTGATGACAAATGGAAAGACAATTGCAACCTCTGCAGCATACCTCTTCACGAGCTTGAACAAAGCAGACACTACTGGTCCAACTGGTATCACGACACTTGCCCTTTTCACCGAAACTGAGATTAAATTCCGCAACAAATACCAGCATTGGTACTACATCTCTGCTGGCGATTCCAAAAACACCAACCTCGACACCACTGAAGGGGTAGAAGAAATAATCGTTGAGGATAGACTGATCCCACCTCCCCCTACCTTCAATCCTGTTCTAACACGACACCAAGGTCTTGAAGAACTCGAACAAGCAGCAGTCTAAGTGGATGCAATATCCTACTTACACCCCCCACAGTCTGCTCCGCCATACTCTCCTCCCATAATCGATTCACGACCACTATATGGGGGACCCTTATGAGTATACAACAAGGAAACTATTGTTACTGTGATGACTCCCACAATTCCTGAGCATCACCGACAGCTCTATGAAACCTTTGAAGAAGAGGAGGCCACTATTGAACCAACAGGAGGATCTCTCATTGAGGATGAACGAGATGTTAGATCAATCATGGAAGAATTAACCTCCTCTTTTCGAAGCCAAATGACAGCAGGATATTGTCGTGATCCGATCTACTTCAAAGCCATGGATAGCTCTAGGCATGGAGACCTCGCCCCCTACAACATATCCAAGGGAATGGTTTATACCAGCACCCATTATGGTGAACATTGCCTATACATCCCGAAAGGCTATATGTTCAATGGAATGACTATTAGGGAATATGTCATCACCGAGATTCACAACAAAGGACACCACAGTGCGGACCGCAACCTCCAATATGCCTCAGAATATGTTTACTAGCCTGAAATGTGAAAGGACCTCCACGACTTCACCAAACAATGGGAACTCTGCCAGGCAAATAAGGAGCGAACACAACTACTTGAAGGGAAAGCAGAGAGCCTCCAACTGCTATGTGAAATATTCGAATCCTATGCCATCGATTTTGGAGGACCATTTAACAAGTGCGCAGGATATGGCACCATCTTGATAGCTGTGGATCGAATTTCTGGATATACATGGCTCATACCAATGAAGGTTACCGATTCCTCCAAAGACACCTGGAATAACCTCCAACAACACCTATTTACAACTCATGGGTACCCCTCATATGTTGTCCGTGATGCTGATCCCCATTTCACCACCGGATTCTGGAAGCAAACCTTGACCCCCCTCGCAATCAACCACATTATGGCTGCCCCTGGACATCATGAGACTAATGGCCAAGCAGAACAAAAGATCTGCGAAGTTAAGACTGGAATTAGGAACATTATCAATGAACGATGAACCAACTGGAAACCTGCTGTCATTGAACTAGCGCATACATCAATGCCGGATTTTCAGACACACAGGGAATGTCTCCATACAAGGCAATCTTTGGCCGCCAATACCCTATTCTACCTACAACTCTATTTAAGACCTCCTCAGTCCCCACCTCCGATGAGCACCTAAACCGCTATCAAGCAATTCGGAATGATGCTTTCCAAGCTGTTAAAGCTGACCGATTCTCTAGCACCACAACTGCTCAGAAGCGACAATGCAAAGATGTACCTATTCCACCAGGTGATATGCTCATGGTACAAGGAAACATGTTCATAACCAATGTTAGACACAGCAAGAAGCTGCAACCCCGATGGGGAGGACCTTTCAAAGTTTTATCATTTGACGAGCATACAGAAAGCTACACTGTTCAGATGGATAGACGTATGTACTGTCGCAATGCTGCACTTTTCCACGCCTCTGCTGTCAAACGATTCCACCCAAATGACAACTCCAAGTTCCTTGGAAGAGCCCACTCTCGACCTGCACCTATCATCATTGAGAAGAAAGATGAATGGGAAGTTTAAAATATCCGTGACTACTGCCTTTGGCATGGAAGTGATCGGTTCCTAGTCAAATGGAAAGGATATCTGACATGTGAGAACAGTGCGGAGCTGCTAGAAGGATCAGAGCACGCTATGGATATGGTGAATGAGTGGTGGAAAGACAATATGCCAAAAGAATCCCTCCCCCCAACAATCAATTATATCACCATGTGCTGGATACCGACAATGCCAGAAACTGAGAGATGGCATGTAGAACTCGAAGCTAGAGATGGATTTTGGGTGCAATACTTTGAGTCGGAAATCGAAAGCAAGGATGAGGAAAATCAAGCTATGGAGCAGGCTCTCGACAACCTCATCTAGTCACCAATCGCCATCCGAATACCATAACGATGTCAAGCTATCTAGAACTCAATGTGAGGCGGCAACCACAAATTGTTGGACAGTTGTTGAACCGCGATGTTATCCAACTTGAAGACTATTACGAAATCCTCTGGATAGAGTACTGTCCTGATTGCGAGCACGTGTGAGTTGATGTACAGCCCGAATCTGGTATTCATGAATACTGTGATTTACATTTATTTGAGTCTAAGTGTTTTCTTAGGATTTCTTCGTGTCCCTGGTGTGACACTTATGATGAACAGCTCATAGTGGAAACTGAAGCTTTTACATTCTCGGACTCCACTTTTGATGATTATTAGGTATTGTTTGTTTAAGCAGTTATTTTGTTTTGGGGAATGTAACCCGTGCGGGTACGCGGTAATTGGTTTTGTTTTAGGTTTTGTTTTAAGTATCGCTTTGATACTTAGTTTGTTTTATGTTTTGTTTTAAGTATCGCTTTGATACTTGGTTTGTTTTAAGTATCATGTAATACTTGGTTTGTTTTAAGTATTGTTTGATACTGGGTTTATTTTATGTTTTGTTTTTTAGTATCGCTTTGATACTTATTTATTTTCACCAAAGTGTATTGAATTGATCCCTTTGATTATTTTCGTTCATGCTTGACAGGAACAGATTTGTGTATTTAAAGATGCCTGTTTTTATGATGGAAAAGGCAGACTTCGACAGACAGTATTTCAATATACTTGGTTGAACAGTTACTTCTTTGTCCCTCAGTACACCCTCGAAGGCTTCTTTAGTTCTCACCTCTCGCCTGCACTCTGCAAGAGCAGGCTATCTGCCAACTATCGTATCTATTACCGACAACGTGATTAGCACCCAGCGAACACGTTACACGAGCCGTAGGTTTTGAAGCAACGGTTCAAGGCCTATTGGATGAATACTCTGATGTTTTTCCTGATCAGATACCTAAACAACTACCACATATGAGAGAAGTGTACCAACACATTCGCTTGTTTTTTTATTTTCTTTTATTTTAATAATCTTATTTATTTATCTATTTTAACGAAAGTAAGGCCACGGGTCATATCAGCTTTCGCCATGCAGAGCTGCACCTCCATTCCGCCTTGTTCTCAAGCAGCCAGAAGAAAACCGTGACTCTAGAAAGGCACACGCTAGCAGCCAGGTGCCCGCACATAAGAGCCCACGACTTGAATACGGAGGGGTCTGGCCTAGAGCCACCAACACTTAACTTATCCTCGGTTTAAAAAGCTCCCCCGCAAGTCTCCCATACGGCTATCTACAAATGGTAAAGACAGAAAACCCAAAAACCCATCCTTCAAAGTAACGAAAAACCCACATCCCGACAGTACACCCGCCACCGAACAGAGAAAAGCCCAAACCAGAGTAACCCAAAACCAAAGGGCAAAGGCAGTCACTCGCCTACAACAACCAGATACCAACCCAGCCAGTGCCTGGCAGTCGTGACAAACTAATGGCCAGGCCTCACCCGTGAAGTCGAAAAAACGAATAAGTGCGCCATATAAGTGACACAAATGTATATCTTGGGCATGCAGCCCAAGGTCGCAAGGAGGAAAAACCTACAGGAAAGTGCGCCCGCTGTAAGCAGTAGGTATTGGCAGAACAAGAGCCCCAAGCAGTCCATCTGGGAGGGCTGCAGGGGCTGCCCGAAGCAGCAAAAGAGGGAGAGGTAGTAGGGTACCAGCTGACAGTAGTAGGGTACCAGCCGACGCGACCGAAGAGAAAAAAAGGAGGAAAGGCCAAAGGTCCCAGTGCTGACCCAACTAAAACCAAAACCTGCCGTATTACCGCGTCTCTCATGTAGTTCCTTGTTCTCCGAGAGATAGTGTCACTTAGTGGAAGGGATCCCACCGGCGGTAGAGAGGCGGAAGTGCAAGGTGAGGAAGGCAACCGTACTTGAACAGAGCGACTAGGCGGGTATGGTCAAATCTCACTGCGAGACAGACCCCGAAGTTACTAGCCGAGAGGTTCCCCAACGGGGATCGTGCAAGTGGGGAGAAGGACATCCACCACTGCTAACGCTGTCCAGAAGCGAAGAGAGGAAGCCAACCGTGCCAAAGCTAAGCGAGCAACGATTAGCAAGACAGGACTACTGGGCGAGCCCAGATAACTCCTCCATCAAGCAGACAAGAGACAAGCGAGGCCAAAGCGGGAGAGAATGGAAGAGTTAACCGTACCGCTAGGCAGGAACCATCGAGGGGGCAGACGGGAGTGGGGGGGGCACACAATAATTGGTATGGTGTTGTCAAACTATGTGGGAAGAAAATAGGAGCGACGGAGCGTGAACACATTTGCCTCTGAGACCCCTCTAATCTTAAGAACCAACTAACCTACTCTATCCCTGATGCATACAAAAGCCTACATTGTGATTGGATCAACCAACAACAAAGAAGAGGAGTCATCTACAGAGCAGAATCCCCAGGGGCCGCTCCTATGTTTGTTCAACCCAAAGCAGATGGCAAAAGAATCCGCCCCTTAGTTGACCTCAAACTACACAATAAAAACAAGATTATGGACAGCTCCGCTATCCCAAACCAAACCCAAATCCTGAATGCAGTTAGACGTGCTAGATTCCAAAGCAAAATTGACCTAAGCGATGCTTGCTTCCAGACAAGGTTAGATCCAGAAAGCGAATACTGCAACAGTTTCAAATCACCCTTTGGAGGTTTCATTAATTGAGTTATGTTGCAAGGTGACATGAATGCGCCCACCACCTTTATGCTAATTATGAAAAATCTTCTAAGCGAATACCTCCACCATTTTTGCCTGGGTCTACATTGATGATATTCTCATCTTCTCGAACACCAAAACAGAACATGCCTGCTATATTCTTTTGGTTTGTACTAAAAAAATGGAAGCTAAATTCTATGCTAGCGGAAACAAATCAATTCTATTTGCTGATCCGCTCGATATCCTAGGACATGTGATAGATGACGAAGGGATACATGCAGCACCTGGAAAAATATCCTGTTTAACAGAATGGACAATACTCCGGAACCAAGAGGAACTCATGCAATTCCTAGGAATAGTCAATCATATCTCCCAGTTCCTACCACACTAAGCAACTGTGAGAGCACCACTCACAGACCTTACAGGAAATGCAGAATTTGTCTGGACTAACACTCATGACTAAGCCTTTACCAACATGAAGGAATTGATTAAAAACGCAAATGTTATACCACCTATCAACTACAGTAAACCGGACCCGATATGGCAGATTACTGATGAATTGGATGTTGGAGTTGGAGCATGGGTTGGACAAGGGGCTTTTCATGAAACCTCAAGACCGGTGGCATTACACAGCAGGAAGTTCCCGAATTCACAAATGAAGTATGGAAAAACGGACAAGGAAGCCCTTACTGTTATTGATGCTCTTGCCGCTTTCAACCACATCCTGAGGGGCAATACCTTCACTATTGTTACCGACTATCAACCTCTCACGAACCTTAAAACTGAAAGAATACTTAGAAGGAGAAGAACATGATGGATACGTGAGATCAGCAAATACGATGAAAAAATCAACTATACCCCTAGAAGAATGAACTACTTACCTGGTGCTCTCTCCCGCCTATATGAGAATCAAGACCTCACAGACCCCCCTCTCATTCATGACCACACGAGACGAAGTGAAGACAGCCTTGACAACACCTCCTATGAACAAGAACCAGGGATGGCTACCACCAAGTCTGCCACTCTCTCCAACCCATTCTCTTACACCATGTACAGAGCTGTTGGAACTGAACAAGGAAAAGACATTGATGACGAGTGCAAAGACAATTGTACACTCTGCAGCACACCTCCTCATGAACTTGACCAAAGCAGACTCCACTGGCCACACTGTTTCCTTGGTACCTGCCCTTTTCACCAAACTGAGATTAAATTCGACAACAGATACCAGGGACAGTACTACATGTCTGCTCTGGATTCCAAAAATATCAGTTTCGACAATGCAGAAGGAGCAGATAAGATAATAGATGAACCAGGATCGACGCAATCTCCCCTTGCTCTTAATCCTGTCCTAAGACGACACCAAGGGCTTGAAGAACTCGAACAAGCAGCAGCTTATGTCGATGCAATATCTTACCTACGCCCTCCCCAGTCAGCCTCGCAATCCTCTTCTCCCATAATCGATTCACGACCACTATATGGTGGACCCTTATGAGTATACAACAAGAAAACCATTGTTTCTGTCATGCCCCCAATGATTCCCAAGCATCGCCGACAACTCTATGAAACCTTCAAAGACGAGGATGCCCCTATTAAACTGATAAAAGGATCCCTGATTGAGGATGAACGAGATGTTAGATCAACCACAGACCAATTAACCTCCTCTTTCCGAACCCAAACGAGAGCAGGAAATCACAATGACCCAATCTGCTTCAAGGGTATAGATAGCTTCAGGCATGGAGACCTCGTCCTCTACAACATATCTAACAGAACGTTCTATACCAGCACGCGTTATGGTGAACATTGCCTATACATCCTGAAAGGCCATATGTTCAATAGAATGACTATTAGGGAATATATCATCACCGAAGTCCACAACAAAGGACACCACAGTGCGGACCGCAACCTCCAATATGCCTCAGAATATGTTTACTGTGCTTAAATACGAAAGGATCTCCACGCTTTCATCAAACAATGTGACCTCTACCAGGCAAATAAGGAGCGAACACAACTACCTGAAGGGAAAGCGCAGACCCTGCAACTACCATGTCAAATATTCGAATCCCATACCATCAATTTTGCAGGATTATTTAACAAATCCGCAGGATCTGATACCATCTTGGTAGCTGTAGATTGATTTTCTGGATATACATGGCTCATAGCAATGAAGGTTACCGATTCCTCCAAAGACACCTGGAATAACCTCCAACTATACCTATTTACCCCTCATGGGTACCCCTTATCTATTGTCAGTGATGCTGATCCCCGTTTCACTGCCAGATTCTGGAAGCAAATGTTGACCTCCCTCGCAATCAACCACATTCTGGCTGCCGCTGGACATCATGAGACTAATGGCCAAGTAGAACGAAAAGTCCATGAGGTCAAGACCGGAATTAGGAACATGATCAATGAATGACAAACCATCTGGGAACTAGCCCTTGTTGGGCTAGCCGCATATATCAATGCCGGACTTTCAGACACCTTGGGAATGTCTCCATACAAGGCAATCTTCGGCCATCAATACCCTCTCTTACCTACAACTCTATTTAAGAACTCCTCAGTCCCTGCCTCCGATTACCACCTAAACCGCCATCAAGGAATTCTGAATGATGCCTTCCAAGCTGTCAAAGCTGCCCGATTGCGAAGCACCACTACTGCTCAGAAGCGACGACATAAACAGGTCCCTACCACACCAGGTGATATGCTCATGGCACATGGAAACATCTTCATTACCAATGTTGGATGCAGCAAGAAATTACAATCCTGATGGCGAGGACCTTTCAAAGTCTTATCCTTTGACGAGCATGCAGAAAACTACACTGTTCAGATGGATAGATGCATGTACTGCCTCAATACCGCCGTTTTCCACGCCTCTGCTGTCAAGTGATTATAGCCAAATGACGACTCCAAGTTCCCTGGAAGAACCTACTCTCAACCTGCACCTATTATCATCAATAAGAAAGATGAATGGCAAGTTGAAGAAATTAGAGACCACTGCCTTTGGCATGGAAATGATCAGTTCCTAGTCCAATGGAGAAGATATCCAATGGGGGAAAACAGATGGGAACCACTAGAAGGACTAGAACACGCTATGAAGATGGTGAACGAATGATGGAAAGACAACAAGCTAAACAAATTCCTCCCACCAACGATCAATTACATCACAATGTGCTGGACACCAACAATGCTTGAGATGGAGCGATGGCAGATGGAACATGAGGCAAGGGATGGGTTTTGGGCATGATACTTTGAGTTGGAATTCGAAAGTAGTAATGAGGAAAATCAAGCTATGGAGCAGGCTCTCGACAACCTTATCTGATCACCAATCACCATCCGAATACCATAACGATGTCAAACTATGTAGAGCTCAATGTGAGGCTGCAACAACAGATTGTTGGACTGTTGTTCAACCGCGATATTATCCAACTTGAAGTCTACTTCGAAATCCTCTGGATAGACTACTGTCCTGATTGTGCCAACGCTTGAGCTGATGTACAGCATGAATCTGGTATTCGTGACTACTGTGATTTGCATTTCTTTGAGTCTAAATCTGTTCTTAAGGTTTCTTCTTGTGCTTGGTGTGACACCTACAATGAAGAGCTGATAGCGGAAACAGAAGCCTTTAGCTTCTCAGACTCCACTTTTGATGATTATCAGGTTTTCTTTCTTTAAAAAGTTGTTTTGTTTTCGGGAATTTAACCTATACGGGTACTCAGTTATTTGTTTTGCTTTATGTTTGCTTTAAGTATCACATTGATACTTGGTTTGCTTTAAACATCGTTTGATACTTGGTTTGTTTTAAGTATCATTTGATACTGGGTTTTGAATTATGTTTTGTTTTAAGTATCGCTTTGATACTTGGTTTGTTTTAAGTATCGTTTGATACTTGGTTTTGTTTTATGTTTTGTTTTAAGTATTGCTTTAATACTTAATTAGTTTCACCAAAGTGTATCGATTGATCCCTTTGATTAATTTCGTTCATGCTAGACATGAACTGACGATTGTATTTAAAGACCACCTGTTTCTACGACACAAAAGGCAGACTTCGACAGACAGTATTTCAATATACTTGGTTGAACGGTTACTTCTTTGTCACTCAGTACACCCTCCAAGCCTCTTTTAGTTCTCAGCTCTCACCTCCTCTGCGGAAGAGTAGGCGACATCCCAATTATGGTATCTATTACAGATAACGTAATTAGCACCTTTCGAACACGTTACAATGTATATAATACAAGCCTTCTACTGCAATCTCTATCTACAGACACGATTCATGGTTGGCCTAGACAACTCTGGGTCTATAGGGACTTTCTCTGCTTAACACCGACCTATTCAGGGTGAATTTGAAATTACATCTGCAGATACAACCCACAGATGAATCTGATAACTTCATTGATAGGTGAGGCTATTTGGGCCAACTCAGTTCGACTGGAGAACTAGCCCATAATTCTACTAACTTTAAAGATCAGATAATTACTATTGGGAACTGTATAGCTCCTAAATTAGAAAAATCGTGATTACTGAAGAGGGTGTGGTGGCTTTCAGGGTCTTGAGGTATTCACACCCTTGCATAATACTTGACGTTGCGAGTTATATTCAGAGAGATACATAGTTTGTATAATAGATAGATGTAGTTCATGAATACTCAGACGCTGACTATAAATATCAAAATTTCTTCAAAAGCTTTTAGACATCATCTGGTACCGAACAAGTGACTTTGACAATATAATATTATTCTTACGATTCTGTTTTACTTCACCTTAGTCTTACCTGTCATGAAAGAAATGAGTATCTTTTGAGCCTTCCCCATCAATCTCCCTCTACAGAAAGGACTCTGGGTTGGCCTATACAACTCTGAGTCTATACAGGTTGTCTCTACCTAATATATGATGCGGCACTGACTCTGAATACAGATGCCAGCAGCAGGAATCCATGAGGTGGTCAAGGAGTGGTTAAACTATCCTATAGAAAGGATTAACCAGCATATTGACTCTATGGCATCATGGATAGAGGCTTGTATTTAGGATGAGGGAGGAAATGCCTTTAATTATTAGTAAAGTTTAAAGCCACATTATCTTTGAGTGACCAGCTATGCAAACCTACCCCCTATAATTTCTAATGTTTTTTCCTCTTATTTTCTATCTACTATCGTGAAGCTGCCATTTTTACCCCCTTGTGTTTTCCTTCTTTCGGAAAATAAGGTACATTGATTGGGAGGCATATGCACTTGGGTATATGCGGACCCGGTCGTGTTCACAAACGTCATGCGCTTGTGAGTACAATACCCAATTAATTTGCAACCCAATAATGAATGTGATCCGTCACGAAGCCTTTTAGATAGCAAGACAAGTTCGTTCTGGGGAGGGAAGGAGGGAGGGAGCACTAATAGCAGTATCAATTTTTTGTCATTCTCTGGGCTGACAGCGAATGTGTTTATCCTCCCGCTACTAGTATGTTTTGCTTGTTCACGGTGGATTATAAAAGTGGGACTGTGAGGAGCTTATATAATACTCGAAAAACTTGCTGGTAATGACATGGTGGATAGTGCCGGTCAACTTGAATTTCTGTCTTATCATAGACATACACTGGATGGCGGTGACACAATTTGCTTGCTTGCTAATATCACTGTGATAGTACCGAACGAGCTAACGGTGATGGGACGAAAGGCACTCACTGTAGGTCATGAGAGGTGTGCCATCTGATACAGTATGGTATACAGGCACCGCCGCACTCGGTTCTTCGCGGCCTTATTGGGCGCGGAGGTAATAGAGCTCCCACGAGTGTGGGGGAGGGGCACTGTGAATGGCAGTGTTTGCCAAGAGGTTTTTTTCGAGTATTGGCAGGAAGGATATTTGATGATCCAGGAGGCAACTGGGCACAATCCTCCTGTATGCGGAAAGTGATTGCTGTTCGGCTCATTAAGGGAGAGTGTTCTCACCTATCTTTAGCCTTCTCCATAAAACGGGAAACAAACTTGGATAAGTCCACGGAAAGGAAAGCCGAAGGGAGTTGGAAGAACAAGAGCTATTCTTGATAGTAGAGATGGAAACTTGATGAGTTCAAAAGATCATGGGCACGAGTACAGAAATCCTCATAAAGATAAAGACTTCATTCCCTGTCCACGGAGGTGATCTCTTCTTTATTTTTATTTTCTCTACCGGCCTCTCTCTCTAAACTATGTATAAAAAACGAGTCTTCCCCTTACCCATAGTGCTCCCAGCACGGATGATAAAACTTCCTCCCTATACATGTTGAGACATTTACCTCCATGCCGCGCCCATATCCTCCTCTAACAGCACTCTACTTCACAGTCGTCCAACAGAAGGATCGATAACATGAGCAAAAAAGTAAAAAGCTGGGTTGCTCATCAACAACCTGGAGCCGGCAACCTTAACCAAGTTGTCACGTGCCTTGCAAGTATTACCAGTTACTATATGGACGAAGCTTTAGTCCATGGTAACTTAAGTTATCGCACCCGTGGGCCGAACGGGTACGAGTATTTCTCTTCAATTCAATCTTTTTTTTTACGTGCCCGGAAGTGTCATAAACATATGCCATCGAGATAATCGTGGGTATTGAGAAGGCTTCACGTCTTGCTCAGGATAAGAGTAAATTTACCGGTATCAGATGAATCCCGGCAGATGTTTCCCTTGACCCCATTTGGTGGACACCCGCAATGTGGAGGTTGCAGGAGAGGCGTATTAACTTGATAATATAAATGAGCCGAGAGGAGGATGCCAACGGAAAGAGCATCCCCCGCACCCGTCCTTTAATTTAGATCCTGATGGCAATGGCAAAGGTAATATATATTATTATAGAATTAGTGAGTACGTCATTGTCTCAGATAGAACTATCAGGGTATATTATCACATACCCGTAAAGAATTGGTCGAAACGACCTTTATAGAGGAACGTTTTGGAACCATGATATCCGGAGTCGTGAGAGCTCTGCAAGCTATGGAAAAATGAAACAAAGGCGTACACTATCCACACCGACCAGCGGCGACCGAATAAATGAATAAAAACATCCATCAGCCAATCGGATTCCACTAAGCATTGACTAGCGACTAACCAGCGGAATCTTTGTCCCCACAGGTAAGGATACAACGTCAAGAGCGAGTGATCGAGGGCATACATGATATTTAGCAGTGGGCAACTGATCGTGAACACCTCCCCATTAATGTGTGCATATCGTGATGGGAAATAAAATGTTTATACCAACCCAACACCTAGACAGCTCCTCCGCCGGCTCTGCTTCGGATCTGCAGCTCTTCCTTGACACATGCTACGATACCCCTCGCATATCCCGAAGCGGTTGAATGCGGTATAAAAAAAATAAAACACCCCTTCATGCGAGAAACCTAGAGCGCAGTGTATATACCCAGCATGGCTCCCCTAGGCTCCACGTCCGTCACTAGGCTAAGATATCCCATTGCGCTGCTCCGTGGTCCCTTATGCCGCCCCCGCCTTACAGAGAACTCGAACAAAGATACATGAAAACTCACTCGTTACCTGCGTTAGCGATCCCCCCCAAAATGCCTGCCGATACCCACGCGAAACCGCAAGAGAATAAAGCGTGCAAGGGTGGAAACGACGAGAAAAGCAATTCCATAAATTTCATCACTAACCACCCGAGCAAAAGGGGAAGAAGGCCTCAATCTCGGCCAAATCAATGCTATTGGCTAGTCATCAATTCGTCGATAACCACATATCAATCACAAGCCAATCCTTTATGGTATTTTGGGAGAAAAAAGGGGACAAAAACGCAGGGAACGAACGAAGGGCAAGGGGAAACGAAAACCACAATATATACTACGCGAGCCTGCCAGAGAATGGGAGGTGAAGAGGGAATTACTAATTTCGAAAGGGGAAAAGTGAGGAAAAGAGGTGAAAAATGCCAGCCCGATGTGAGGAGAAGAAAAAGAAAAAAAGGCAATGTGAGGAAAAAGGGAAAAAGCAACAAACTCCCCCACCGAGGCGACAAGCTGGGGGGGGAGGGGGAGAAGACATGAAAAGGAAATAAAACCCATATCTACAAGAAAGAAAAACCAGCCGGGTATGAAAGCATATAGATCGGGGTTTTTGTTGTGGCCGAGAAAGGAGGGAAAGGGGGAAAAAATAAACCCGGAAGGCATAAAGACTAAAGTATAATATAAAAGCGTATTCATTCATCCTTCCCAGCCGACTTCCAGGGTTTTGCCTTGACCTTCTTCTTCGGCCTCATTAGGCCCTTCTCGGGAGATCCAGATGTGAACTTGCGCTTCTTGTTATTCCCTGGTGTGCCAAGTTCTCCACCAATACCGCCTTCTTCCTGGAGGTCATGGATTGGTGTCAGGGCCCTTTCACCATCGAGGTCCTCGGGATCCTCGCCTTCAGCGGCGAGTTTGAATTCATTGTCAACTGTAAGGAGGTCCACGAATTCTTTGCACTGCTTCATCATGCCCTCGTCAGACTTGAGGTCGGTCATGATTTCCTCAAATCGTTTCCAAAGTGTGGCGGCGCCATTGGACCAGGTGGCCGCTCTTGATGGCGCCTTGTTCGCGTCTTTGGCGGAGAGTTTGTTGCTCTTGTAATCGCGGCTCTTGTTGTCATTGATGCTATAAGACTTTCTCAAGAAATACCTGCATTCCCATAACATGAAGAGGATCGCCGCACTAGTCGCCAATAATTTCAGAGTATCTGGTGTGATAATTCGCTCTGTGGTGTCCCCAGAATCCAGTTTAAGAAGAAGGATATCTGTCTCGATTGAATGGGCCACAGTGATTCCTGTTCCAGAAACGACTCTTTCCATGGTGGTCACAACTTGGTATAGCTCATCAAAGGTCCCATACTCAAAGAAAGCAAGATTCTCGAGCACAAATTTCGAGTAGCCCAGATGATTTGGTTTCGAGGGATCAACATATAGTTTTGGGGACTCAAAGTCCACACTCATGGTCATGTTCCCTAGCAACTTCTTTCTCACCTTACGACTGCTCTTGGCAATCTCATATAACGGATGCATCTTAGAGGTGAATGGGTTAGCCGTAGCACCTGACCCATTGCCGATAACATTGCGCTGGTAGATGTAACAAGCAAGGACACCGTCCATGTACCCTCTTTCCACTATAGTCTCGTGTTTGGAGTGCAGCATACGATGCTCCCGATTGGAGATAGCCTGAATCGCGACGTTTGCAGAGGTTTCAAGGGCTACCAAGGCAGGAACGCACTAATCTGGATATCCCACCATGTCAACATAACAAGACTACGAAACAGTCCTAATCAGAGTTCTTTCTCCTCTTATCGGTTGCCTTATTTTCAGGCGAAGCTTCATCTGAGGCCTCCACCGCTTCAACCATCACGACGCTCTTGCAACTAGCGCGCTTGCTCGTAGCCGGTTCACCAGCTGCTCTAAAATCGACGACTGTAGGGGTATAGGTAGTGGAAGTACCAGAGGTGGCAATAGAGTGGAATGCCTCTTTCAGGTTACCGTTACCGTTGGTATCGACAGCCTGCTTGGATTGGGGTTTCGTCCTCCTGTGAGAGAGTAGGGAGGAGTCGGGGATCTAACGTCTTCATCAGACTCCTCCACCTCCGTGTCTTCTTCGTTCCTGGCAGTTAATTCGGCCTTATCACTTTCTGCCTCTGACTCTTGAACATTGTGACGCTCAGTATCAACGGTTGTAAAGCCAAGAGAGGATTCGACGGTTTGAAGAGCATTGGCGACTTTATAAGTTGCCATATTCTTCTCGTACAGTAAATCTCACGGTTTTTCGCGGCGATGTCCTCCCAGGCCTGCGTAATTCATTAATCCACAATTAGATAATTCAGTATCCTGAGCATGGACATGCGATTTGACGTACTTTCCTCTCATGATGTAGAGTATGAGACCAACGCTTCGCGAGCCCCGCCGTAACGTCATAGCGTATGGCATGCGGGCCGAGATCAGAATTAACGATATCTCTACCCGGAGAGCAGAATAAGAAATAAGCGCCCATATGTCGCTCCGGCATCCTAGGATTGCGCTGTTTGCGTTTCGCTCTCTCTTTATGCCCTTTCGGTTCCTGTGCAGTGGCTGGTTGGAGTAGCGCTTGAGGCTGTTGCTGCTGCTCCTCTCAAGATCCGATCAAACCGTTGGACAAAGCTACATCGGTACGAGACACCTCCTAGGCGGTATAGCGCAAAAGAGTCAATGAAGCAACAAGCTAGTAGTCATGTTAGTGACAATGTCTCGAGGATACTTTCTTTCGTAACGACAGCGGCCGCAGGAGCGACAGTAGAGCGGTGATAGTCATGACGAATCCCCCTGCGAGCAGGGGGATTATGTATGGTGATTGATAGATATGTAATATATCTGCAATAGGATATGTCTTGTATGCAGAGTCTGAAACCCAATAGGATATGTGTGTTAGAGAATTGTCTTTGCGATGAAATGCATCCCAGCTGCACTGGTATATGGGACAGCAGTCGGGAAGAGGAGAGAGGCAGAATAGGCGTGAGATATATGGAAGTGGAAAGGAATGAATTGAACATCGATTCTTAACGAATGAAGGGGAAAAGAGGCTTACATCATCGCGTTGGCGACGAATGTGGTCTATATCGGAGGAATTTCCATTACTAGATCCAGCCATATCGTTCGGTTGAAAGAGATAAGTGATCGAGATCGTGTTATATTTTCTATCCCGACAATCGGATGAAGGTTGTGATGTATTTGTACTTGAGGTGATTGTTGTAAGAGATAGTAACTAACTTGTGGAAGTGGTGTCCGGTTGCGGTTGCTGTAGTGGTTGGTGCGTTCGACTCAGAGATGTAGGCTTGAAGTAAAGACTTGGTAGAGAAGAGGGGAGCGAAAAGGGGACGGGGAGTGCACTAGGGAGGTAATCGAGTAAAATAGTTGCGAAATCTCAGCCAAACCGGACTCAAAACAGCCAACGATGTCAGGGATAGAAGGTGCGTGGCCGGGAGGGAAGTGTGAGTATGAGATGGTTAAAGGATGGAAGGCAGCAGAGGGGGGATGGGTAAGGCCGGTCAAATGTACTCGAGGAGCAAATAGGAATTACGGTGCAACCAAAGCTCCCAGCCCAACACCCAAGGCAGGGTAACTACACCGCACCTGCCTGCCTCACATTTAAAGCGAGGCGTCATTAGTATTATTTATGAAGCCAAAAAAGTGACCTCTAAAGAATAATACGATAGTAGATAGCACAGCTCTAAGAGAGCACGGCTAACAAATTGGATAAGAAACCGAAATTCTGGGTGGTCTGTAAAAATCCGAATTCTTTATTTTATTATATGGTAGGCGGACGATGCCCCACATAAGCAAACTTGACCTGCCCGGAGGTGTAAAGTGAGGTTACATTAGTATACTTTATGAAGTCAAAAAAGCTAATCTCTAAAAAATAAACATACTTCTGGATAGCAAGGAATTCTGAGAATATGAGTATCAAACTGATAGAGTAAGCGAAATTCTAGGTGATTTGTAAAATGACATTGTCATATAGTCAATAACCTGGTGATACAGAGTTTACGTATCCCATATCTGGGTGAGGAATTCTGAGTTTTATGGACCACCAAGAATTACACTTTCTTAAGCCAATTCCTTAAGGATCGCACCATTTATCTTCGTAAATAATAATTCCTCGTATTCAGGTGGGCCATGGTTACAGTGCAAAATATGATAAAATTATGAATTCCGAGTTTTACGAACCACTAAGAATTTTCGCTTTCTTACAAAATTTGATAACCCTACTCTCTCAAAGCTGAGATATCTATCTACTGGTATGTTTATTCTTCAAAGACCACCATATCTGGCTTCATAAATAATACTCATAATATTATGACCTCACTTTATAATTACGGCCGGGGCAAGTTCGCTTATTTAGTCCGTTCGCTTATCTGGGGTGTAGTTACCCGGCCTCGGGCGTTGGACTGGTAGTTTTCGTTGCATTGTAACACCTCGAGTATCCTACATTTGATCTGCCGTATCCTTGTCTATCCACATCACCGAATTCCTAGCCGATTTTCATCACGATGCCACACTGTTCCTTTCGCGAGACTAATTCAATCATTCCCCAAAACGTTTCCCATAGGCTATAGCTGTTCCAGACAGTCATGATACATTCGTACCTCTTCTTCTCCCGTTTCCTAACTCTCATAGTGCGACACCTTCTTTTTGACCTCCGGAGAGTAACCGGTTGCTTCTGGTATCCCTAGAGCTAGTTCCTGAAACCTTCCAAACACTTCTCCTTGCACTAATCGCTAGTTCTAACATACCCTTACTTGTACAATGACCCTTTCCTTAGCTTGCTCCACCATTGCATTCCCAAGCAATTGCCCAACAACCTTTGCCTCATGCTGCAAAGTGTGGAAACTTCGTGATTTTAAACAATTTTCAGGTTCATCATGAATTTTAGTCCAATACTACGGAGCACCTACCTCCGTTTTTCCTTAGGATGAGGCGTAATGTTGCGCTCGGAGGATGTATTTTACACAAGGGGTAAGGGTGCAACAACTCGACCCTGTTACTTTGGGTACGGTCGGGACAATCCCGCATTTGTTTGCTACTCTCCACTGAACCACCCTGGCCACGCCTTACCGGAACCTGTTCAGCATGCTATTTCGCTGGAATATCAGAATTATTTGATGATACCATTTCGCGGTTTATATCAAAAGCTTCGCGTACTCGGGGAACAGCCCTGCACCGCATTCACTCTGTTACTCCCCCCTTCCATGTCGAAACTGCCTTTCATCTTCACCTTCCACTGTACATCGTTTGACCGCTCCCCTTTCCACTAATCCTCCGCTCTTATCCACACCGCCCACCACAACGCCTTTGGACAGCTTATCAGGGTATAACTAGAAAAGGATATCTCCATCCTGTCGCTGCCTCTCCCAGGTCGAACGTTAAAATTGTTTTCTTGATACTGAAAACCCACCCATTGTCCGGTTCTCTTGGTGCAATTTCCCTCGTCGGATGGTCATCCCTTCTTGTCTTAAGAGACAGTTTCAAGCAAGCGCAAAAGCTTATCCAAAACGTAGAACCTTTAAAACATATATCTATAGACCAAATCTTCTGATAACCTTGAACCGAAATATATTGAAGAAGCTACAATTAAGGCTGCTGTTGAAGAACATTAGAGGTTTCATGCTAGGCATTCTAGAAGCAGGAATTTATTTGGTTAGAAAGACCTCTCACCCAGCAAACACTCCGACAAGGTTTCCGCATACCTTTGTGCGAGTCGGGCCGCCCGTGGTTTGTCAAGGGTACTATACGCGGGTGGGTGTGGCCGTGCGCTGCCACACAAGCCTCTAGTCGTAACATGTGGGAAGCTAAATACTATGGCAATGGTCATTGACCCGCCAAGTCACAATTAGTCGTTTGTATCTTCCCATTAACCCCCGTATCACTCCTTCTGTCTAATTCAAACCGACTGTTCAATTCTCGTTGGCCCAACTCGTCTGACTACTGGAACTATAAAGATCTCAAATTGGGCTTCTAGACTCTCACCAATTCATCTCTTCAAATTTAACCTTTACCTTGAAGACATTTCCATGTACCATGAAGAATAACATGCTTCTCACCGACCCCGTACACCTTATTGCCGCAACCCCCCCCCCCACCCCCCCTTTCCATGAATTCCCTTGGTACAGGACTACGAAATCTACCTTCCCGGCTTCAATTTACTCTCTTGATGAACCTTTTCCCGAAATCCTTTCTCCCAGATCCAAGGGGGCCACCATACCTCCCGCCCATGGAATGAGTCCCTTAAATGTTTGAAAAGTGAGAGGGAATTTGCTTGGCTATGATCAGGGGAGGTCACCCGCCGTATTGCAAAATCGTCAGAGACGCGTAAATCGGGATGTTTGGAGACTCGCCGGAGTTCGGGGTCAGGCCCAAGAATGGGGGTGCTACTCCTTTGCTAGGTTGTAGGAGATCTGAGCTTCATTCCTACCTGTCGAAGGGTAGAAGGCCAGGGCATCTGCGCGCTGTTGACTGCTTCGACTCTAAGGGGCAAACGGCAGATGTAAGTATTTTGCATACAGCTTATGCTTTGTCCGAAAAAGTGTAAAGATATTTCTTCTGACCCCGCACAAGCCTCGACGTCCGCAGTAGGGGAAGGTATGGCTAGTATGGCCACCGGAATGTCTCTGCATTTAACCGTCAACACTTGGATCGTTTCTTACCGCTAGGTCGAGGGCGGAGCGGAATGGCCTCCGGCCTATATGGGGGCGCACATGTACCAGTACCTGCAAGACCGTTTTCTAACACGATTGGATTAGTATCAGTACAATCGGTCGCTGCTCGTAAGGTAGCTACATCCAACAATTATGTTTATGGAGCGACATTAGATTGTGAGCACGGATACATTCCCATAGATTCAAAACGGTGATATCGCGAACCTTTGTTTCAGAGATTGTTGAGTGGGAGATACCAGAGTCTGCCTATAATGTAAGCGGATTACCGACGACAACGAAAAGGCCAATCCGAAGATGGGGGGTAGCTGTTACAAAGCCTTCCATCCCCCCAGCCGCGCAATTACTCGTAACCTCGATGCCGGGTCGTTTAGGGCTCAGCCTCTGGTTTGGACAATCAATGAAGCGTCAAAGCATGGACTCGGGTTTCGCCAAATCATGCTGTATGATTTCTTCGGGAGACATGATGGGACAAGGGGATCAAGCGAGATTGATCCGAAGGTTACGAGGGGACACGCAAAACCACTCTACACCGCCTATAACCCGTTCCTTCGGGTCACCACACTCTGATCCAGAGGGGTCGATGTTGTCAGTGCTCCACGTTACGATTTCGCCATGAAGAGTGTCCAAGCAGCCATTCATAAGGCTGCAAGAATATGACTAGGCAGTATCGATTCATTAAAGATGGCTTGCATAGCGCGTGGAACCAAAAAGTACCACGGTCATGCATCGAGTGTATATTGAAGCAGAGCAAATCGGGGCGCCACACTTGAAGCCGTGGACCATTGGAGATAAGAGAATGGCGACGTATCGTAACCTGAGAAAATGGTTTTTGTTTGTCAAGGATAGGTTTGGTGGAATTATAGTGTGAGGGTTGATAACAGTTGTATAGCCTGTACGTTTGGGCTAGGAAAAACTGTGGATGTTGGGTAACGAGTAGGTAATTGGATAAAACAGAGTTATCGGGTTGTAAACACATGTATAGAACTTGTAATGGATGGATGGATGGATGAACAGACTAATGTAGGTAATGTTTATTCTAAAAAAAAACGGATACTAAACACTAATACGATCATTGAATTAGGTTTTCTCACTGTTGCTCCACTATTGCCCTATCCGCCCTTTCAAACATATAGATATGGGGATACCGGTTGTTGCCGGATCGATTCATTGCGCCCATGAACAGTCAAAAAGACCAATGAAATACATAATCCTGTATCACCATAACTCTTACATTCCCTCAACCGCGGGATTGCAAATCAAAAAATAACGAATTTCGGACCAATCCGACCATCGCTCCCCGAACAAGTAAACAAGCCAGCACCGCCTGACACTCGCTACGGCTTGTGGTGACTCTCGGGGTATGGAAGTAGAGCAGGGCTCTGAAACCGGACGCATGTTGGTCAACCCAACCTTTCCATAAGCTCAGCAATAAGTCCCAGTATTTTGCCGGCGAATCGAACCTTGTAGTCAGGTTCAGCGAGGGATGCATTTGCGGTTGCTGGAGGAATAACTAGAGTGAGGAATAAGACCGACTGGAATTTTCGCCGGTTGTCAGAATCCTCAATTTCCCATATCCTCGACAGTTCCGATTTTTCTGGTTAGCAATTCTGTAGCTTCTTCTCCTGTTTTCACATTGGCTTGTATAGGTTAAGGACAGGTATGATTGGCTGTCGCTACGGCGGGGAGCTAGTCAAAATGCCTCAACGGATTAAGTGACTACAACACCATTAGAGTAACCGGAGATCGCAAGCTGTTGTTTATATTGCTCACAACGACGATTCCGCGAGAGCAAGGAAAGTATGGGAGTTAATAATTACTGACGATTGAGCATGTTACATGATATGCCATCGGACGATCAGAAAGTCTCTCATGATGTTGCAGATTGTGACCGTGAGGGCTCCCCCTACCAGCAAGCTCTCAGTAACCTCTCTGCGGGTTTTCATCCCTCTACAACCTTTGTTAGCGACGTTGGTCGGCTCAGCGAACCGCATGAATGATAGGGCTGGTATCGAGGAGATGGAGAAAACCTGTTTATCTCAGCAGTCAGAATTGCGAGATTTCGGTGCAGCCAGGGTGGTGATGATGACGACGAAGGCTTTTCCACGAAATCTACCTTCTTGGTTGTGAGTGCAGTGATTATCACATACCTGATGAAGCCTCAGGAGCACGAGACAGCGGAGATATCTCCGAAAGTCCCGAGAGTGCATTGGTGGAAGTTCTGATATTACGTTGCCGGGTTTTGGAATAGATACTCTGTAGCACCAATTTTCCAAAGCCGAACCAGTATATTGGAGATAGCTAAGCGAGAAATGAAAGAAAGCATAACATAAATCCCGAATAAATAACGCCGAAAGAAATCCAAGGAAAAAACCATTACTATCTGCTTGCTCCGCGTTCGAGCTGTTCCACTGCCGGAGGCTTTTGGGGAGGCGGCCGCTGCCCTTGCCGTGGGAGATGGTTACCGCCAATGTATCCCGAGGTGGCAATGCGGGCGCCTTGGGGTGTTGTAGGGGTGGCGGATTGGTAATACAGAACGCGAGGTGTAGGAAGCGGGTTGTAGGAAGCGGGTTGTAGGAAGCGTGGTGATCGGGTGGTCAGGAAGCTGGGAGCTAGAGTATGCATTGGGGGTCTGTGGATTAGGGGTCTCAGAGCTATGACCAGGCCCTGGCCCAGCAACCGGGAATACCTTTTTCCGCCAGAAACCGGGTCATTGTTCCTGCCCCTGCGTGGGCTCCCATGCGCTTTTCCCAATTGGCAATGGGTTGTTCCAACCCTCCATGATGTTGGTTATTGGTTTAGATATAATGAATACGAAAAGCGCGATTCACGGCAACTCTCGTACATCTAAGACCTTTACCATGCTCATTGTTCCGGCAATACAATCACCTAATAACTATATAATATGAAGATAAAATAAACAATATTTACGGGCCAAACGTTCCTCTACTGGTTGATCGACGCACCATGTGCCCGTCACAACCCTGCCATGGATCTCGGCGTCGTGTATACACCATCCGGCGGGGCTGGTGTGAAATACACGTTGTATGCCACTTAGGGCGGTATTCGGTAGTTGTCGTCCTCGGTTTATGCTATCCGATAAGTTGGTAAACCCGCCTGGGCGTGGAATTGTGCGCCTCAGTTTCAATACAGTGTTATTGAAGTCAAATTAGGGAATGACAAAGGGAGAAATAATAACGCCTCCCAAGTGGAAATCAAAGGAAAATGAGAACTGGAGAGATTTACAGCTCTTGAGGAGCATGATATACGGTTATAGTTAAAAACCACCTCGCAGAAACCGCAATTTCTGTCATTCACGAGATTACCCTGAGTTTGGTCCGTCATGGCGAAAAAGCAATTATAATTGAACAAAGTCAATCTTAGAGTTTTGCCGTTGTTATAAGGTTCGGTATGACCACCCTAGGAAGATCTGGTACATACTCGACTATTTCTACGGACTCTAGAACATCACTTAGAAATTGCAGATCTCACGGTCCACTAGGCCTAACTCCCGTATTCGATCCTCAGTCTGGAAATCTTGGGAGTTACCAGCCTACGATACCGAGCGCACCACGGCAATCGAGCGTGGTAGGGATAGGGTAAGTGATGGTACTAGAGTTTGTGTGGTGGTTCTCAGCCACACAAGCACTGTGTCATTGCATGCGGGAAGCGAAATACTCTGGCAAAGGTTATTGACATGCCAAGACACTATAAGCTGACTGCATAATCCCATTGACCTCCCTATCGCTCTTTCACTCTGATTCACAGCCATTGTTCCATTCATGTTAGACCACCTCCCTCCACTAGTTGGACTTTAAAACATCTCAAATTGGGCCACTACACTCTCACCCCTTCATCTATTTCACCGTGGACTTAAAAACCTCTCTATCGACCAAGAAGAATAACTGTCTTCTAATCGGCCCCCTACCCCTTATATCAGAAATCCCAAGCCCCCCCCCTTCGACAAATTCACCATGTCCTGTCCTACGAAATTTATCCTCCCCGCTTCAGTTTGCTCTCTTGATGAACCTTTTCCCGAAATCCTCTCTCTGAGATTCGGAGGGGCCACCATACCTCCAACCGGTATTGTCATTTCGTTGAAGTTTGCACTGAGTACGAAGCGGTTGATTTCTATTCTTGAGCACCTATGAACCTTTATAAAACAAAACGGCAGCCTGGTAGTGAGTTCCCTGAATCTTAATATTTTCCGGTAATGCAGGCTTAGAATCGGCATTCTCAGCTCTTAAGAATGCATGGACGAGAATGTCATTCAAATCTGCTGTGAGACATTTCCAACGTCCAACAGCACCCAAATCACAACCACAGCGTCTTAAATCTCCAGAGCCTGCACAATGCAAGTACAAGATTGTTCGCTACGAATCGAGGCCGAAGCTGCCATCCCCTAAGAGCGTCGTCTCTGGTACCACGTCGAACCTGCAGTGAAAATATATAACTACGACAAACACTATCTATCGCCCGTCCCGCCTGACCGCCTTAAATGTTTGAAAAGGGAGCGGGAAGTTGCGTTGGATATGATCAGGGGAGGTCACCCATCTTATTGGAAAATGGTCAGAAACGCGGAAATGGGGATGTTTGGAGACTCGCCAGAGTTCAGAGTCCGGTCCAAGGATGGGAGAGTTACACCGCTGCTAGGTCGTGGGAGTTCAGAGCTTATTTCGTATAAGCCGAAGTGTGGAAATTGCGCGCGTCTTTGAGCTCTGGAAGGCTTCAACCCCAAGTGGCGACCGGCGGATGCAAGTGTTTAGCATACTACTTATGGTTTCTACGAATAAGAACAATGCGATTTCTTGTGATCTCGCACAATCCTTTACGTGCGTGGTAGGGGAAGGAATGGCCAATGCGGATAACAGAATGTCTCAGCCTTTAACGGCCAACATCTGGCCATACCCTTTCCTACCTCTGAGTACATGGTGGAGCGGAATGTCCTCCGGCCTATATGGGGGCGCGTATCAATCCGCGCCAGAACCTTGGCTAACGCGATTGGATTCTGTAGTAGTACTATCGGTCGCTTCCCCTAAGGGACCTACCTCCAACGTTTATGGTTATGCAGCCACATTGGATGGTGAGCACTGACACATTTACATAGCTTTCACAGGTGATTTGGTTAACTCTTGTTTTAGCGATTGTTGAGGAGGAGATATTTAACCGGATTCCGGACGACAATGAAACGGCCAATCCGAAGGCGGGGGGGTCTGTGACACCGCCTAACAACCCCCCCAGCGGCGCAATTTCTCCTCATCTCGATGTCAGAGCCTTTAAACCCCCGCTTCCTGATTGGAAAATCAAAGAAAGGTCAAAGCATGGACTCGGGATTCCCGAATCATGCCGCATGATCTCTTCGGAAGTCATGATTAAGACCAGGGGATCAATCGAAATTGATCCAAAGGTCACTAGGCGCGCCAAGCCCCGCCACACCCCCCGTCACTGGTTACATCAAGTCGACACACTCTCATCCCCAAACCATGATGCCGCCCGTGCACCGAATTTACCACCGTCATCCGTCCACTGGATGTTGAAGAAGACGAAATCGGGGCGCCACTTCGTAAGCCGTGGACCATTGGATATCAAAGAATCGCGACCTATCGTAACCCGAGAAAATGGTTTTGTTTGTTGAGGATAGGTTTGGTAGAATTGTAGCGTGAGGGTTGATAACAGTCGGATAGCCAATATGTTGAAAATCACGAAGCTTCCGTACCAATCCCAGTTAAGAAGACGATCACTGGATGGTGGACTTGGAAACTCTGGTGGAGGTGCATTAGTTTGTTTGACGAGTGTTGGATGTTAAAGGAGAGAGTTTGGTCGAGGAGTAAGGCGTTGCACAAGTGTTTAAGAGGTTTCAGCTGCAAGGGTAACGAAACAGTTGGAAGTTTGGAATTAAGGTTTACAAGCAGTGGAAACTCGGAGGTGTCGCATTAGCTCAAGTAGTAAACACGGAGGAAACGTTATGTGTATTGGGACTGTTAGAGATCATAGGTTGCATGGAAGGCAGGAGATCAGTGAACGGTCAGATATGAGTTTCAAGGGAAAGGAATGTGTTAGAGGAAGTTTGAAGGATCACTTGGTGGGTGTTGGAATGCTCCGGTTGATGGTACAGGAGGACAAGGAGATATGTACGGTGAAGATGAGAAGAGTTTTGAGGTAAGTGGGTATATATAGGACACCTCCGGTAGCTTAGAAAGAATAAGGACTCCGAGATAAACACTGTCGATCATAACTTATTTTATTACAATAAGGTTCGGGTACGGAAATGTGGGAGTTAAGTAGAGAGCAGCTAGTTTGATAAAAGAGAGTTATTGCGTTCTAGACCCATGTATACGGCATGTGATGGATGAACGGATGGATGAACAGACAAATGTAGGTAATGTTTATTCTAGATAGCGGATACCAAAAAGTAGTACGATAATTAAATTTATTTTTTTCACTATGGCTCAACAATTCCCCGGTACACATTTTCAAACATATTGATATCCTAATACCGGCTGTAGCCTGATCAATTCATTGCGCCCTTAAACCGTCAACAAGACCAAATAAATCATTCTCTATCACCGTAACTCTGACACCCCCTCAGGCCACACGTTGGTCAACCCTTCCGTCCATAGGGTCAGGAATAGGAGACTGCATTCTGACTGAGATAATGAACCTTATAGACAGGTTCGGGGAGGGACGAGGCTTCGCTTGCTGGAGGCACTACCTGAATGAGGAATGAGACTGATTACAACTCTCGGTGGTATTCAGAATCCTCTATTTCCCATATCCTCGACTCTTCCGATTGTTCTTCTGGTTAACGATTCTGTCCCGGGCCACCTATCCCAGTTTCGCATTGTCTTGCATCAGCCCAGAACCGCTCTGGCGGAGTATCGCTTAGGAATGTAGTTAGTAAAAATACCGGACCTGATATGTGTGAGTACAGTCAGAGTTCCGAATAGTCGGACCGGTCAGGTCTTGGAGGCAGGACTAGACTTGCTAGTCCTGGTCAATACCGTGACTGGACTTGACTAACCCCGGTGGTCCGGTCTGGTCTGGACTGGTCCCAGACCGGTCTTTATAGAGTGTTGCATAGTCATGTAATATCACTCACCTAATGTTCCGAAAGAAATTGATATTCGTGAATCTATTTTCACTGCCCCTAATCTAAGCGAGGCACTATTTCCATTCTGACCCTCCTGAGACTCTGCAGTACAACCCACGGAAACGATTGGTTTAATCAAGAAAATCTTTATTTGAACGTAATAAACTGATAAAAATAATTAGTAAAAAGTAAAATAGGATGCTAATTCGGTCAATGGGCCGTGAATATCCCATTGCTTGGCGGGCCTGGTCAGACCAGTCCTAGCCTAGTCAGTCCCATAATCCGGACCGTCCAAGTCGGTCTAATTTCCACCATTACACTAGACTTGACTTCCGACCGGACTAGCTGTCCAGTCCAGTCTTCCGTGGACCATTCGGAACCCTGAGTACAGTGGTTGTAGGGTAACAAGTACTGCCGCGCCGCTGGATGTTTTGCACCTGACAGCAGACTTCACCAAAACATTGGAGCTACGGGGGGTGGGAGTTAAAGACGACAGAGTGTCTTGCTTTCTATTCCCTCGGATGATCCGAAAGTCTCTCTTGACATTTCAGATCGTGACATAGAAGGCTTTCCTGACAGGCACGCCTGCTGTAACCTCTCGCTACATCTGCTCGAGTCTATTTGAGGCAAATGTGCAACCAGAGAATGGTATTAAATATCGGGTGATGATACCAAGGCCTAAAGGGCAAACAATTGCTGGAATTATTGCGGGACCCTATTCCCCACAAGTACAACTTGTATCTCATTTTAGGGCATAGTGCTTCGGTGGTCCTTTTGCGTTTATCTAAAACATATTTTTACTCTCTCTCTACTTGCTCCCTTCTATGATACCACCTAACACACACTTACCTCTGGACCCAACACTTTCAGTACTGGAATCATCGGGCTTTCTGCAGTCAGGTGGCATTGGGATTCCGCAACGTCCCACCCTGACGGCCCGCATCCCGTCCCAGTCATCTCTAACCGAGCTACCTACACCGACAGGTTAGTCGCTATCTACCACAACAACACACTTAAGCCAAAACTAATAACGACGTTATCCTGCTTCTGGTTATAGTTCTTAGAACAAGCTTACAATAACATTCATCCTTCACGCAAACGATATGGTTGCGCCTAGTAAGAAAACAGACTTTACCACAACAGTGATTGAGAGCTATATGTTCAGTCGCGAACAGTAAGCTGTAAGCCTTCTCCCTTTCCATTGGTTCAACATATTTGACATTCAATTTGGATACACCTCCCTTTTTTACCTAACCTCCTTACCTTGTTTTGGAACTAGATAAAGACCATATTCCCGTCCGAATGATCGACCTTATCGACAAATTACTTTTTCTCACATATGTCCCCGCAAATACCTTACTGTGCTTCAGTCTCTGAAGACTCGGGAAGTTCCTTGGCATCCTGATTACGTTAATCAACCCGAAATCAGCTATTTTGGCATCGCCGTCATTATAATACACATCATGGCTCTACTGTCACTCCGAGGTGTACGAGAGGGGTATGGCTCCTTGTAAAGCCACTAAGGCCTCTAAAACTTCCAAATCCTCAGTCTCCTCCAATACCCATACTGCTCAACGTGAAGGCCTGCCAGTTTCTGACACAGGAGTTGAGCACGCTAAATGAATTTCTTAGGTCCTTCAGGAAGCGGACGAAGGGGAGCACCATGAAACGAAGGAGGTAGAGCGGTCCACACCTGCCTCCCAAGGGGTGGGGACACCGCCGGTTAAGCATGCTGTCGCTACGGTAACCTCAAAAAGGGCCTCCGTACTATTGATCTGCCTGGACCTCCACCGGTGCAATACCCAGTGCCATTGCCGTCATTAGCTCAAAGGTAAAGGCTACACCATCTAAGAGAGAGAGAGCTAATGGCTGGAATGTTGGCAAAGGTAAAGAGGAGTGCGACTAGGATAAAGGTTATCCTACAGCGGAGGCTACACGTAGGTGGAGAAAAATATGTGGTTAGTACCTTTTGTTGTCCAGTAGGTTGACATGGTATAATATCGCACTGTTATCGCTTTCTTTATTTGAATCTATTGTGTCCTTCCGGTTCGCGTTTCGGGTATCTTACCCTAATGTACTAGGTTCTAAAATCGAAACAATGAAAGGATACTGGAATCCTATTGTTTTTCCTCCAGTTTCTTTGTCCTCTCTCTCCGTTATATATTTCGGCTTTGTGTTACAACTACTCAACCCGATACCAGTACCATCCCGCTTTTGTTATTTTCAGACATTTGGCATATTAACCGGATTCCCACCCTCTCCATTACATTCGATTGATGTGGTGTTCGGTGTCAACCTTCTCACGGCTTGGCGCATTCGGCTTCCAGCTTTATAGTATGGTGTTTTCCCATCAAATCTCAAGTGTTAGAAACAACGAACACATCCTATTTCTACCCATGGCCTGACCGGCTAACTTCCCTGTCGAAGAATTCCTTCAAAAAAGATACTTTTACTACAATCAAGCACTGATATTCAGATAGAAGGTGGGTCTAATCTTCTGAGACGTATGAATGAACCTGATCTCCACCATTAGAGGTTGGATTCCATGGAGAATATTAGTCTTGTGATTACAAACTATATGGATTGAATTCCTGTTGTACATGATATGCTAATCAAATCCTGGCCACCGGTAGTGCGGGATCCAATAAGCCCGCGAAGTAAGCCACTTACTCAGACAACATTCATACTGCAGGTCTGGTGAAACTAAACAAGGAACAAAGTCCACTGTGGTTGAGCAGAGGGCAAAGCATGACTCTGCCCTCGTCGCAGATGCCTCAACCAAGAATGTGCCAGTTATACGACCCAAAACGCAGACAGATATCCTCCAATATGCATGTTCATAATGCGCCAGCTGAATTGAAGGTAGAAACAGAAGCGATACCTTCAATATCACATACTCTATACCATCAGTCGGAAGGTTCTAATGGTGAAACCGACTAGCGGAAAACATATCGCCCTCCACAGTGCAAAGCTCAAATCTCACAAAGGGAATTTGGAAGATCAATTGGTCATTTTCCCTTTATCATATCTGTAAGCTCTGTCTCCCTTATCATTATTTACTCTTTAATGTCATTCCGTGGGATCCGGCTCACCATGGCAACCGTATGAAAATGAAATCTATATTTGATTATCAACATACATAGTTGCGATAATATTTCAAACATAAATTAGCAAGTACTTTTAAATATGGAGAACAAGAATCTGGAGATTTTATTTGATAATATGCAACTACTGTTCTTGTATACTGTAACCGGTATGGGTACTTGGTTAGTTTTAAGTATCATTTGATACTTGGTTTTGTTTTATGTTTTGTTTTAAGTATCGCTTTGATACTTGGTTTGGTTTTATGTTTTGTTTTAAGTATCGCTTTGATACTTGGTTAGTTTTAAGTATAGTTTGATACTTGGTTTTGTTTTATGTTTTGTTTTAAGTATCGCTTTGATACTTGGTTAGTTTTAAGTATTGTTTGATACTTGGTTTTGTTTTATGTTTTATTTTAAGTATTGCTTTGATACTTAAGGAGTTTTATCAAAGTGTATCAATTGATACCTTTGATTAGTTTCATTTATGTTAAGACATGAACAGATTTGTGTATTTAAAGACCGCCTGTTTCTACGATAGAAAGGGCAGACTTCGACAGACAGGATATCAATATACTTGGTTGAACAGTTACTTCTTTGTTCCTTAGTACACCCTTGAAGCCTCATTTTGTTCTCAGCTCTCGCCTCCTCTCAGGAAGAGCAGGCCACCTGCCGACTATGGTACCTTTTACCGTTAATGTGATTAGCACCTTGCGAACACGTTACATATACTGTCTTTATTATGAAACAGTTCAGATATAATGTCCGTTAGAATAAGTAGCTTTGAAAGTTAAAAATCATTGTAATAATACTGATTTGGGTCAATTGCATAGGTCATGTATTTGATGTCTTATCAGATTGGGTATTTAATTTGAGCTATTTTGGAAAGTATTGAGACGGTAAAAGGAAGTAAAGATCAACGTAGATGCCATACTATAGATCAGGGGATATCTACTCCACTAGATTCTAGAATGATTTAATACTTTGTAATATACATCTCCATTGTAGAATAAGGTAGATTACAACCTTTTAAGACAACTTGCAATGTTTTCCAAATTCTACACCCTAGTGATTAGAAAGAATTATTAACTGAAAATCTAGCTGTTAATAATCTACTGCGTACTTACTGGATCCTTGATAGGGCTAAGAGTCCTGTTTGCTAGTCTAGTAATATAATTAAAGTTATTGAACAAGATTTCATCAGTTTCGGCATTTGCATTTTAACTATTTTCACTATTATCTCCTGAAATATAGAACCTTTATCCTAAAATTCAGCTCACTTCTACAGAACTTGAGCAACCAATCCATCATCTCTCAAACTTGGTATACATAGTTAGGGTGATATGGAAATGTAAGTAGTGAGTATGAAGTTCATATCTGGATCTAGTAACTAGATATCAGATAGTTAAAGTGATACATTTTATATGTAGTTATTCATGTTTATATTTATTTCAATGACCTGTGAATATTGCATTTAATTACAGTGAGAGGATAATATTATAAGTATACAAGACAGAAGAAATTACACTTTGGGGATAGAAAAGTCTTCTTAAGTTTATTTAAATTTTTACACAACCTGTAAATTGAGTTTTCTTATTTTTATACAAAATTCTCAAAACTACTATATCAAGGCATATCTTTCATATTTTGAAATTAGAACTACATTTCCTGATTCTCCATATTTAAAAGTACTTTCTAATCAATTTTCAATATATTATCACAACTTTGATTATAAATAATCAAATAAAGATTTGGTTTTCATATGGTTGCCATGGAGAGCTGCATCCTGGTGAAGAGCCGCATCCCCGGGAATGACGCTATCTCTTTATCACCAAAGAAAAGTTGTTACTTGGTTGTACAAGACTCCATCAGTTATCCATTCAACTGCCTTACTAAATTGATAAATCATACTATTGCATTAAGCAGATACTGTAAGTCTACAGGAATAACACATGCATGGGTGGGACTATGAATTGATTCTGCCAAGCGATTACAGTGTCGAATTATATGTAACTTGGGAGATGATCAACTCAGCACATGTAAAGGGAACATAGAAACCGTAGCAATAGACTTTGCCCACAGTTCAACCAAGGTAAATGTGGTTACACAAATTTCACGGAAGCAGTGCATAAGTTACAGAGTACTTAGTGCCTGTTCGCAGTGAAATTCTGGTATGGCCAAAGCAGACAAATGAAAAGCGTTACAATTATGAATGAGTTTGCTACAGAGTATGTAACGCCAAGGTGAATCGGGTTCAGAGATTATAATTGGACCCCACCTCTCCAACACGGTCAACGACACAACGTTCATAAACTCCCTTGGGCTCACGTTAGAATGTCTCTTACAAAATTAGTAAATTAGAGACAAACCATTAATGAATCATCAAGACACTCGACCTTACAGCCTTCAAATGCCTTGGACTGCGACAAGATTTGGAGCGCGTGGCGGCAAGCGGTGGGGGTCGAGAGCTTAATACTAATAACCGAAGTCCCATCACGCATTATCCGTGCAGTAGTCCGAAGGGCAGTGGCTTCCACTTTGTACGCGATAAAGTTCCTCATGAAAGTAATGAAGGCTGCCCCTGTGTAATCCGCAGGCAAGGTAATATTTTGCTCCTCGAAAAAGGCGACCAAGGTGGGAATATTAGCACCCGTAATGCACAGTGTTTGCGGATGAGGTGAGGAGGGGCCACTGGAGGTGGTGGACAATGTAGCGTCGTCAGAGTTTGGCATTTCGGCTTGAGATGAACGATGATAGGTCGTGGTAGTTGGCCTTCGGTAGATGGTTGTTGCTTTGATTTCTCTGGTTCGTTTTGTGTGAGCGGAGGATCGAGGTAAAGTATGTGGTCTACTGGTATTGTTGGGCGCGCGACTAATGTCGGGTAACTTCGCTCTGCTTGGATGCCGAAACCTAAACTTAATCACCCAGTTACTGACCCCAGTAATAGCAATGTTACTACCGACCAGTAGCATTGATCCGAGAGCGGTTAAAATTAAACTATCATAATTACACTTCAGTTGTCGGTTATATTTATCACGCTATTCAACCTTGTATTGATTCTACTTGTCGCAAGAAATTTTCATCTAGCACGGCGGAAGAGTTTAATGCGGCATTACAACAGCCGAATACTCGATTCCGCAGGATAGGGTCAGCAAGCTGAATGCAGGAAAGTCCGACCAGGATTGTTTTTTTTATTCTTTCTTTTTTTCACACCCACATCATATTGTTGCTCAATAATCGTCCGTTGTTAGTTCAATGGTACTCGCAAATCGACAAGTACTCGTGCCACGGTTGTGGCTGGCTGCCAAAAGCCCTGGTTGCTCGCTCGCTCGCAAGCTTTGGCACTCCTCCGGAGTGCCTGCCAGCTCAGCATGACTTGTGGCTCAACGCATTTGTTTTGTGGTTTAACATTGTAGATCAACACAACATTACAGCTCAACTTTACCAGTAGTCTATTGAATGTAACATTGTAGCTTCATGTAACCTGAAAGACTAATAGAACTTTGGAATTTAATGTAATGTCATAGTCGAACAGAATCTTACAGGCTAATTGAACTTCACTCCTTCCATAAAATAATTTGTAAAAGATTGGGAGGCAATTCAAGCCCACAAAAGAAAGTTTCCAGACGTACAGTTAGGAGTATAAAGCAGCCACCAAGGTTGAACAAAAACAAATATAAATTTGAAGATTTTGTAAGCAGGGTTACAAAACTAAGCTTAAGCTACAATGTTATGTTGAGGCACAACGGGATATGATGAGCCACAAATAAGTCGTATTGAGCCTCAACAAATTTGTATTGAGCTATGAAAAGGTTGGGTAGAGCCAGAAAGATTTGTGTTGAGCCACAAGTCATGTTGAGCTGGCAGTCACCAAGGAGCAGCGCCCCATTTTGTAGTGGCCAGACACAATCGTGGCGCGAGTATGACTTTACAAGTCGGTTACTGGTGCCGGATTCTCAAAGTGTCCCGAATAGGCAAGACTGTGCCACTGTTAACGTTGCCAGTATTTAAGGTGCTTTGTTTTTATTCAATTACTATTGAGATGTTGGCTGGTATCTCATAACCAACTAGGAGCCTTGAATTCTGACAGGATTAACACACGGAGTCACAAAGATCATGAGCAGTGGCCTGTTTGACAGAAGAAACTTTATTTCTGACACCATCAGATTCTACCACACAATAGTGGAAGCAGGTAGCTTCTTGGTGAAGCTTGGAATTTAATATTGTATGACTGTGTTTAAATCTCGAGGTGTACCGGGCACGATTCCCCGAACAGCGGCGATATAAAATCCTAGATTGGCAAAATATGAGCTTCTCTATTGCGTGAAATTGAACCTGTCTACGAAGCCGAAGCATGTCTGATCACTTTGGTAATCATTCTGACATATGTATAAGAGAGGAGCGCGGAATCCACAGCGGCTCCTATCATCAAGTTCCGGGTGGGAAACCAATTGGTGGGTAATCTTAGTACATAACAATGGCTACCCACGAGCGTGACGCAAAACACTCTTAGATGATGAGTGCTTTGTCAGAAACCAAAACTAAAAACAAAGAAAAAATACAACATCCTACCATACCACAGTACTCAGGTAGACCTAGAAACAATGCAAAAACACTAGTAAATAATTACTGCTTAGTCATAAAGCAACCTACAAGAAAAAGCAAAAATGAATTCATAACAAAGCAACATAAATAAAAAGAAAAAGAAATAGTTGGAATTTTGTTAAAATTGTCAGTTGACAGTAGTAGTACTATAAGTTACTTATTTATAATATATCACCTATTAGCACATAATATTGTTACTAAATTTGTTTTGCCATTCAAGTAAAAGGGATTTGTGCTATCATAATACTAGAAAAATGCCAAAGTGTCCAGATGAATCAAATTATGCTAGGTTCAGGTATAATATAGTTGGGCACAGTGCATTAATTTCCAGAACTATTATGCTTTTAGCAGATATCTATCTTTACTGTCATTTACTGCAATAGGTTGCTACTCCGTATAGTTTACAAGCAGGGAATCACTGTTGTAGTGAGATCTAGGATGAATTACCTGTGTAGAAACCGCCACTCGGTACTTGTGGCTATCTTCAATATACTGGTTCGGATTATGAAAATTGGCCCCAGGTGCTCCAGTATCATCACTGATAACTCCCATAGAGATATAATCTTGCTTGCGACTGCAAGATATCCGACCCTTTTGACAATACCGGTTTGGTGCTTTTTCGTAGCGTGTCTCTGATCCAATTGTGTGTGTACCAATTGGTGACGAAAAGAGCCAAGAAACGAACGGGGTAGTGTCTAAGAATACATAATAACGAAAAGTACATCTCAACAGACCGGTGTGCTAGATCCTGGTATGATAGTCGATCCTTTAAATAAAGAGCACGCAGCTCTTCTAACCTGTTCTGGGTACCAGAGTTCCGCGAGCAAGCGTAGAACTACTTGAATCGTTTATTATGGCTATCTACTTCATTAGCAAACCGCGTCCGTGCCTATTTATCTAGTGTGGAGGTTTTGCAACCACTGTACTGGAGAGAGATATGATTATTTCCTAGCCAGTGACTCTGCATCTTAATCTCCAAATGTGGTCGGTCCGCACAAACATTGCTCCGTGATTGACAAAACTTGGTGTCGTTTGGGAATTCGGACATCATTATTATGATAATAATGATAAAAATAAGAGTAATTGGGGAGCAGGAAACTAAACCCATCAAGGGCCCTCCCTCCCTCCCTCCTTCCTTCCCTCCAGCCTTTGAACCTAACCTCCCCAGCTGACGACCGAAGCCCCCACCCGCCTCTCTGGTCTCGTTCACACCACCTTCTTTCCACTCACCCCCCCCCACCACAGCACATACGGGTCAGGCAGCTCCACCCTCCAAGTCCCATACCTGGTGCGAGTGTGGTCGCCAGGAGACCTCCTATGGTTGCCACCGTCGGTGCCGGGGCAACCCTCCCTTCTCGGTACATGTTCACAAAGGTACTCCGCAAGGTTTAGTGTTTACGAGCCGGCTCGCATCACTTGGCACCGGTGCCGCATATCTGTTAAACCATCGCAACCTCCAACCGCCACAACTTCATGATTCCTACCACCACGTACCCCTTCCACATACTATTCACTCTGCCTACTACTCCCTCTACCCGTCTTCTGCCACTACTTTCTAGTGGCCTCCAACGAGATCGAAAAACATTCTACCATAGCAGTGTGCAGAAATGTCGTGGAGACCCTAGCCAATGTCTTGGCGGCTCGAGCCGGCTCGTGAACAACACTACCCTCAAAAGCAGCGAATATCCTGCCGCACGATTGCGGCTTTTAGGGACTCTATGTCCCGGTGACCTAGATCATCCGGGACACTTCTAGCAGCACACAGCTCTCTATTCAAAAAGTCTTTCCTGCGCTGCTTTTGCTTCTTCATAATGTTCATGATTCCGGGGCCCCATGGTTTTCAAGTGTTTCTAACCGTCTCAGCCGGCCCGGGCATTGTGCGTAAGGACGGCAGCGCACGTAATCCGTCCTTCGTGAAAACAGCCGTCCTGGGCGGTGACGCCCGTGGCCGGCAGTCTTACTCCATATGGGATCTTCCGGCTGTCGGGTTCAGAGGCCGGCCGTCATCTGCAGGACACGTTAGTCCTCTGCAGGGCTTGGGTAGTAGTATCCGCCGGGCCTAGCTGTCTTCTGTAGGGTATGGTCGCAAACCGCAGGGGCTGATGGTCGTCTGCTAGATGTGGATCCTCCATGCAGTCCCTTCGGTATTTTGCTGACTATTCCCTAATTGATGGTTATCTCGTAATATTAGTCGTTATTTCACACTGGAGATGTATTTACAAAGGAATGGAGCAGAATGTTTTGGTTTCAACTCAGAAGCGATGAAACAATACTTATACATTTTACGAAAGAATCCAAGCCACCTGATGTACCAGAACCATCATATTCCAGGCTCTCCCTGTGTTATTACTCCATGAAGCCCTCTTTCGACAAATTCGGCCGATCAGTGGCCACACGACGTGCATGGCAGCAATGGATCCATAAATCGTATTGTTGAAAACTTTCCATATTCAGAATAAATCGGATAACCAAGCTATATTTTTCGGCCCGGCCGGGCCTCCTCGGCAGAGCTTGGGGCGGACACCAGGACAGGCGTCCGTCGAGGGCAGGGTCCCGGGAACTGGCGTCCGACCTGTCCGAATACAAGGACGGAAATACTGGACACTTGGGAACATTTACTTTGAATCACCGGCGCTTACTCGGAAGCTGGCCTGCGGGTTTTGGTCAGCATTATGTTTTTCCTTTGATGTGCAGAGGTATTTGTAGGAGCGACAATGGCACATAAGCGTATACGAGCACCGGGAGAGAGATAAAAGGCGACTCGGATTAATCATGGGTAAACGAAACGAACTGGAACCATGAAGAGCGAATTTGGACGAAGACTGGCGGAAGCGTTACCGATGGAGGAACAGGAGAGGACAGCGTGGAACTGCGGCGGTAGAGACAAAACACTATATTTGAGGTGAAAGCTAGAAACCGTTGTTGGGACATGGAGCGTACAGTGGGAGTGAAGGAAGGATCCTGATAGGAAGGCACCGAGTACAGTAGCTACCGTTTTTTTGTGTATAAAGAGGGCCGCTCACCGACCATTGTAGAAGGATAGGTCGCAGGTTCACAAGACAATCTTCATATATTTAATTCCTCTCCGATATGCGTTTCTCAATTCAATTCAATCCCGCCCTAGAATTTCTTTAACACTGGTGTGTACCAACGATAGTCGCAAAGGCAATCATTGCCTTCACGGAAACCTTCAAAAGTGCTTTCCTAAATATCGAGACCAAGTTAATAACCTTGAGAGCAGAACTCCCAAAACACTTTTGACATACCAATAAACTGTAGTACCATATCGATCAATTGGAAACGATTTCAATAGTTGCTCTGCGACTCCCTCTTACCCCTTCATTGACTTCCACAATGGTGGTGTCACTCCCAATTTGTAGCACTTGGGTTTGGATCTTTATCCTCGCATTGAAATAGTAATTTTACCGCTGCCTGGGGCCAAGACCACACAGCCCGCCCTAGTGGTGTCTCGTGGGATTTAGCACTTGCAGTGTTGATATTTATATTCTCTGATCCTAATAGCAACTTTGCCGCCCTCTCGTACCCTCTCTGCCCCCTGCTGGAATAATTATATTTTGCGGTATTTCGTGCCTTTATGGTTGGGATTGAAATCCTCTCGATCCGATAGAAAGTTGAAACCTCACCCGTGCCCGCGCTGTGTAGCCGAGAGGAGCGGGGTCCCGCCGTATTTGGTGTCTGTATCGTTGGGTTTGATATCTTTCAGTTCTAATTGTAACTTGACAGCCCTCGCATTGCCGCACTCCCCGGCTCAGCTGAGTCTTTCGGAGCCAGATTCGGTGGGCGGATAACCTGTGTGGTCCGTGGTTTGTTCAAAGCATATTAAATGTAATGGTATGCTGGAGCGGCACCGGAGGTTCTATGGGCAATCGGCTGATAGAAATACGGCCCAGCCGCTCCCCGGGGGGTAAACACCAACAGGTCAATTGCTTAGATATGAGCTTACGGTTACCGTCTGTACTGGCTACAGAGGGGGAAACAGCCACAGTTAAAAGTCAGGAAAGAAAACGTTCAGCCATTGGGGGGGGGCATGAACAATGGGTTTAAGAGATAGGAATGTCAGGTCAGAGTGTTTCTGGTTGAGCTTTGTATCTGCCAAGACGTTAGGCGGAGCGTCCCACTTGGATCTATGTCTAGAAGGCATGGACTATACAAGTATCTCTCGATACACCATGTTTATGAATGTGGGAAGCTGGATATTTTAGTTTACATAGCAGTGTGATACACGGAAAGTTCGCAGTACAAGTATTTTAATGGGAAAAGAGAAATGCATTGAAAGTTAACTACAAGTGGAAATAATAGAGCTCTCTGTTAGTCTCCGATTCCTCAACCCCCCTAACACTCTCTTCCCCAATTACCGCTTCATTCCTCTCCTCACCCCTACTTCATCAACCTGGCTCCCCACAGTGGGCCAATCCTATCCTCCATGCTCAATTTCGGACTCCCCCAGTTGCTTCGCCACATTGGCCATCCGAGCACTCAATTGTCTTCCAATGAAGGCCCTAAGCGTAATGTTGTTAGGGCAGACGACCTCAGGGCACACGGTGGAGGGACAGAAAACGGAGCACCGGCAACTCCCGGCCATTATCTGCAGTGCCCAACTCTAATATGTAGTCACCAGTGGGCATCTCGCCTATTCCCCATCATAAACTACCAGTATGCCCTGGAGGTCCGTCCCGCGTCGTGGTGTGGGGACTCTAATATGCACGGCCATCTTAGGAATCCTCTCATCTACTCTGTGCGTCTAGTCCGGACACCACGGTTTGGTACACTGTCAGCATGACGCGGAGATGACGAGAGTTGGTGGAGGAGGGAAGCTTCGCCAGTAAAGGTACCTCACCAAATGGTCCCATTGTGTACCTTAAGCCCGGAATGTGAGGGGGGCATACGGGGCGCGACAAGCATAGTCGACTATGACTCTCGCAAGCCCCCCCCCCAATTCTAGCCATCCGAGTTGATACTGTGGGCCAATGCTGGGTTCAATATTCTAAATAATATGAAACAATCACGTTAGCAATCTATGTTTGGAACCCAGAAATCGTTCAAACTAACCTCCGTTTTTCATCCTGAGTGTCCTTCCACCTTCCGGGCGGGTGCCTGCTTCTCTCCCGGTCGGGCAGTTGTCTCAACCGTGCCCCGTCCCCTGCAGTTCCCTTGCAGGCCATAGTCCTGGGCGTCCCTGGCAGGGTGGGACGAGACGGTTGGGCACTCAGCCGTTACCCGAAGCCACCGCCAGCCACTTCGGGGTAGTTGTGCGGACGGATGCCAAGATACCCGTGAGTCCCAGGCATCCTCCCTTGCACGGCTGTCCGTCACGTCCAAACCTGAAGATGGACAGGCAGGATGCTTGAGTTCACCCCTCTCGGGCAAGTGGCAACTGGCTTTCTTGCGGACTTGTACTTGCTTCCATTATCGCTAAATTCGATGGACAAGGAAACGATAAGCGAGGAAGCACTAAGACGAATTAAGATAAAAAGGAGGTGTGTGTAGGCCATGATTGGTACCAGCATTGTTGTGCCAGTGGTGGCGGTGGGGCGGAGGCTCGGTTCAAAGGAGAGGAAGCAGCGGAAAGGGTGAGGTACGTTGGGGTGAAAAATATAGTGGAGGGAAGAAGAGGGCGTAGGGAGGAGGAACTGTTAGTGTCAAAGACGGAGCGAGGGACGGACCGTGACAGACGAGGATAGGCTCGTCGATAATAGGTGAGGAAAATTAACAGAGGCGTTGTGGTTGTTGACGATGGGCGAGGAAGGGGAGAACTGAGTGAGAGATGGAGGAAGAGGAGGAGAGAGTGTGTGTGTGAGAGAGAGAAAGAGAGAACGACCATGCATGCGGGCGGTCAAAAGCCACTCATTTTACTAAGGCAGCTTTAGTCAGAACCTGTTTGGCAAAAATGGTTCCGTTCCGTTTGCACATACAAACAACAGTTTCCTTCCCTTCCAGAAAATTAGAAACGGAACTGCCGTTTGGCAATATCTAGAAACCGTTCCATTTTGAAACGCACATAGTAGACCTAGTTGCTATTATAAGTGAAAAACTTCATGTATGATGAAAGTTTTGGCAAACCTAGGGTGTAAAAACTTTACTAGCACAATAGTTATCTTTAGAAAATAGTGTATAATGATATATTCAATATCCCGGATAGCAATTTATATTCTCACAGATTTAATGGTTACTACCAGTGATACTAGAAAGGATTTTGAGTGGATGTGGGGGCAATTTATTTATTATATGGTGTTATGGGGGGTTTTCGGGGTGCTGCGGGTGGTTGACCGTTTTTAATGACTGTTTCTAGCCGATTAAAAGTTTCTTCCATTTTTTCCAAACAGCCCATAAACTGCTACAAATCAGGCAGCCAAAAAAGCTTCAGTCCAACCACCCATCTCACATACACACACGCCGTCCACAAGCACCTCCCCACTCGTCCCGTCCTCCGGATGGCAGACGCGAACCGAAACGGAAAACCGACGATATGACACCAACACGGAAGGCGGCTAAATGACAGTTCCTACGCTAGGGCACAATACTCGAGCACAGTACATAAGAGGCACAGGATATTTCATCCCTTACAGCTGTTGAAGAAATGATGTAAGCGGTGAAAAGTATATTTTTCCAATTTTTGTCACGATTTAAAAGGGGTGGGAAACTGTCGCTTCTCTCAACATGCGAAACAAAGTAACTTCTTCCCTCGAACCCTTCATCATTAGAACCGGTTGCACTCC
The DNA here is from genome assembly GCF_000151645.1 of Tuber melanosporum. Lineage (NCBI taxonomy): Eukaryota > Fungi > Ascomycota > Pezizomycetes > Pezizales > Tuberaceae > Tuber > Tuber melanosporum. The sequence continues at coordinate 421,479 of NW_003298897.1, forward strand.
CATGGCTTCCTCCAACCTGGCCCTGACACTCACTACCAACAGTATGCGGTAGTAAACATGGGAGTGTGGCGGGGTAATTGAGAGTAAAGTGATAATATAAACCTGCACCAACAAAAACCTGAGTGTGTCCATTTGTATTCAGTTGAGAAAAATGTGTTGCCAGACAAGTAATCCACCAAGCTGGTTTTGTGATATGTGTCATCTTGTATTCACAATATACAAGCCTCTCAGTGAGTCCACGTTTGGGTTGGGTTGACCCGGGTTCCATATTGGGTTGGGTCGGGTTCGGCGGGTCGGGTTGCGGGTTGCAGTCCCATGGGTCGGGTTGAGTTCAGATAGGCTCAACCCGGGTAACCCATCCAACTCAACTAATCCTTCTCGTTTATTTTTCCCACTTGAGCCATCTTCCATTCCGTAATTTGTCTGTTCCAGTAAGTTGTGAGAGGGGCAAGCCGGAGTCTATTAATCTTAGGTATTGGGACTAATATTTTGAGTTTCTATTCTTGACAGTTACTGGCAATGTGTCATGGCGTTAGGTGACACTTACCTGTTGACATTGAGGAAAGACTGGGAGGAGGACATAGGTTAATAAAGTTGTATATGCCCACATGAAGGATATATGGTTACATGAAGCAGACACACTAGAGGATGGACAGAAGGTGGCAGAATCCACTGAAATAGAATGGAACTGTGGGGGATTGGTAATGCCAATTTTCCAAAGCATAGAATATATACCCCACAAAGTTTCTACCCGTGATAATAAAGCAGAGAAGAAATGGAAAAACTAATAGACATTGAACAGAAAAACCAAAATGAAAGAGGATACGCCTTCTTCGTTCCTTCTTGCATTAGTACGCAGTTTCCACTGCTGGAGGCTTTGGGGATGAGTCGATCGCTGCCCTTGTCGCTCGGGATTGTTGGCACCGATGCATCCCAACACGAGTTAGGCACTCATGCCTCGAGGACTGCCTGGGCGTGCCTGCCGTCAAGGTGTCCAACACGAGCAGCCCATATCAAGGCGGGCGAGCTAGATGGGTGGCCTGGGAGGGTCCTGCGGGCTGTTGGAAGCGCTGAGAGAGATTGATACGTTCCTCTCGGGAATACTCGATGTATGTTTTGTATCCGTCCGATCTCCATCGTGTCAAGGTTTGAATTTGGTGTTCGGCAATGCCGACTTCCGCTGCCCAAGTAGCTGCCCCTCTTCTGAAACTGTGGCCGTTCCATGCACCACGTCCTAGACCACTTCGCAATGCTAGCTCCTGCAGTTTCCTGACCACATGCTCCCTTGAAAAGGGATGTTACTCGTGTCTTCCGATGCAGAACAAGGGGGCGAGTGGGGGGCGATGCATGTCCTGTTGAATCAGTTGCTTCATTGCAGTTACTGGGCACCTTGAATCATTGCTAGCAGCAATCAGAAGCTGAATGCCATGGCGGAAGGGGTCTGTCTTGGATGCTTGTAACGTGAGCTCCAGGTGGGCCCCGCCGGCTACCAGCCTAACACAACTTTTTGTTAGAAACCAATTCCGGAATACATCTCCGGTTTCTAAGTCAATTTGCCTGTAAGTGAATTCTCCAACTCACAAGAAGCCGGCAAAAGCTAAATTGAAGGCTGAGCGGGTGACAATTTCGTCGTAGGTTGTACTTCCCAGTGTACGGAGCATCAGTAGGAGGTAGGGGCGCGTTAGAGGGGTTCGTTCTCTGCGCGTAGGCTCATTATGATCGCGCTTAATTCCTTGGAGAGTTCGTTCTACTCTCGGGTCTGTGAAAGCGCTGCATTCAATAGCGAGGTCAGGTTGATAAGACTTCAAGCCGCAGAGATACAATTTCATCGTCATTACCTTGATACTCCCGGCTAGTGAACATAGCCATTCGATGAGCCAGCTCACCCTTGCGGGGAAACAGGCCCTATTCTCATGCAGGAAATGTGACAGACTGAAGAACAATTTGAAGCGTGCTCTGGGGGTATTGTAATTCTGTCGTGTCGATGGCGCCAGAGGTAATATGCGGCTATAGGTGAGAGTCCTGTCCGCTGAAGATCAAGAACCCACGATCCCGGAAGGTGCAAATGCGGTGGATTAACTGCGGTGCTATCTTAGCTATCTTGTCATAGTCGAAGCGCGAGAGCGCATCTTCCAGTGTGTTTTCCCCGGTTGGGACCCATATTGACTCGATTTCCAAGTCATACTTTGCGGCCAAGAGGAGGCATCGGCGGAGAACTATCATGGATGCCCCTCGTATCGTCTTGTTTTGTAGGCTGTTAACCACCGCCCGGTTATCGATATGCATGATCACCTTCGTCCCCTCCCACTTATTTCCCCAATAGAGTAGGGCCTGCTCCACCGCTATCATTTTCTTTCTGTTGGTGTGCTCGTTTCCCTTGGTGAGGTATCTGGGGCGCGCTATTGAGAATGCTGATCCTGCCTGTGGCTGGGGGTCAGCCAGTTGGCTTGAATACTGGTTGCACAGTGGTGGTCCCCGATCCTGAGGGTCGATATAGTAGGCACCGAGTCCCTTAGTTCCTGATGCATATGACCAGAGACAGATACTTTGCCTATGTTCGTAGTCGATTGATCTCTCTGGCCCTGGAATCAGGATATTGTCCCACCATAGCAGGTCCTTCTTCGCTTCCTTGGATATACGTTTTTGGAGCGGGCGGTCTCTTTTTGGAAAATATATTTGCATATTGTAAAGGCGGCGGAAAAAGGTTCTTCCCAGAGGGACTACAATCGTGGCGAAGTTAAGGTACCCGGTGAGTGATTGGAGTTCGTGTAGTGATAGGAAGGCCTTATTGGCAGCGTCTTTAACCATTGAACATGCTTTGAATAGTTTGTTCACCGGGAGTCGTATAACCATTTTGTCTTTGTCGAGCTCGACCCCACCAAAACTAACGACAGTTCCTTCCTCGCTCTTTTAATCCTTAATTGCGAGGCCTACCCTCTCGGAGAGTTCAGCAAATACATCGCCATAGGTCTCTGGGCTTCTATCTCGAGGGACGACGATGAGAAAATCATCGAGGTAATGTACAACCTCGCCTGGGACGCCTTCGGTATGCAATCTTTCCACTAATATCGAGTGAAACGTTTCGGCAAATAGGTTAAACAAATAAGGGACGGTGCAGAGCCCAAACGGCAAGAAGCGTTCGGCGTAGTCCTTTCCCCTCCATTCGAAGCGCAGGAGTGGTATATCTGCTGGGGCTATTGCGATGTGACGAAATGCACTTTCGAAATCGCGCTTTATAAGAAGGCAACCTTTTCCGAACTTCCTCATTGCCGAAGTCCCATCACTGATTCTCCTGTAGGTTATGGCGCCATATGCTTCTGGGATTCCACTGTTGATAGACATCTCGGTGTTTGTTGGGTAGGACAGATAGTGGATTCTTCGTTTTGAGCCGTCTGACTTGTCGGTCATCCCGAGTGGGGAGGCGGTAAAGTCGGGAGGTAGAGCATTATAATTGCATCAGGATCCGAGTCTGTTCTTTTGTGTCTCTTTTGCGATATCGGTGCAGACGACCTGGGGGATTTCGAGAGCTGTCTGCAAGTTTCGGTATATTGTGATAGAGGTACTCTCTCTCTCGTATCCGATTCTCGCCCCGAATTGGCATATGCCCAGAATTACCATAATTACCTCTTAGTCTGGGTAGTTTCTCGTGGGTTGCTGCCATCCTGCGTACTTCAACTGGCCCGCTGGCATTTGGGTAGCATGTTCGGCGAGTAGACGGTAATGTATAGTAGTGTTTGGGCGGGTGGACTTTCTGCTGCTAGGTGAGGGATCAGGGGTGCTTCCAGTGTCTTGAGGAATGATACCCGCGGTATACGGTGCGGTAGTGGTGGCTTGAGTAGTAGTAAGCTTGGAATAACAATTCCAATGGAGTATAAAGTGAAACCGCATGGAGGGTAGGTGGAAAAACAAAATTAAGGATAGCAGGAGAAATAGGTGCGGGTGCTAGGGTGTGCTAACGTCCTTAGAAACTACCTCGGGCAGGAATGAGTGCTGTATTCCTTCCCTGACTGCCCAGTGTCGCCTTGTGATTGCTACCACAGGCTATCCAAATGTGTTGGTGACGGCAGCGTGCCATCCTACACTCCCTGTAGTTCCAATTCCGGCAGATGTGGGGGTTGGCAGTGATGGCGAAGGCGGGCGCTACTGCCGGTCCGTTCGATTGGTAGCCTGGGCCACTATTGCCCAGTCGTTCAGTTCCACTATAATGTCCCGTATATGCGTGCTCGGTGGATCCGTGTGTAGAGCTGAAGGGACCTTCGAGGATAGGGAGCTCAGAGATCCCGCGGTATTGGATTAGCGCTCTGGTTGGGCCTAGGGCCCATGTGCTCCGATAGATGGGGTTGGCAAAGCACTTCGATGCGATAGGTTCGCTGTCTATCGCCTGCCACTCACGCGGGAGATCGATGTTCTTGCCGCTTGCTACCCTCTTCCTGTCGAATTGAAAATGATAGGACGTTACGCCGTCCCATGTGTATTTCTCTAGTAGATGGTATAGGTTCATTGTGTGTATGAACAGTCCTGTGGCTAATTCTCCCCGGACTCCATATGGTGCGAGCTTGACCAGGATCCCACTATAGGCAGCCCATGCCTTGAAGAAATAACTCATTCGGTACTCACTCTCCTTCCCGTCTCGTTCTGCCTGCTCAAATTCAACCCCCCCTATGCCAATTGTACGTTGTGATTCTGTCCGGTCTCTTTTGCTTGCTAGCAACAGGTATATGTTTGTTGGTTTGAACCGGTTCTCAATAATCTGGGATAGGGTACACCTTTCTACCCCTGGGAATAGGGCCTCCACTGACTCTGTGATCCCAGATGCGCTCTCGGTTGCCACTGCCCCTGGGGTTGGAAATGGGTCATACATGCCATGTTCCATTAAGTGCCGTCCGGCTGGCACCACTGGTTCCCTCTGTGCCTGGAGCTTTGCTAATTCGTTCTCTAGTGTGGTGATTCTGAGTTCAGTAGGGCTGGTCCCTGGCTGCCGTCTGGAGGGGGAATGGGGTAAATCAATATCTCTGAAAGGGCTTGGGTTGGCTGTCTGGGTACGTGGTTGTAAGCGCTGAACGACCTGGTTCACGATGTCCTCCTCGTGGGACCGGAGGGGTTCTCTCATATTATTGAGGGTGATAGCTTCTATCCGAGAATCCGGCTCGTTATGGAGGACAGGTATTTCGGATTGTGTCGATGGTGATGCAGTGCTGGTAGTAGCATACTGAGAGGGGCTTCGCTCTATGTTCGGTGTATCCTGGTTACTTAGTCCTGTAGTTTCCATTTGCTCACACTCACTCTCTAATGTGGCAGTATCGTCTGAGGCTGGTATGCTTGCTACCTCTGCTGCTGGGTGTCCGTACCGGTGGGGAGTCTGTCGGTTACGTGTGGCTTTCCGTATTCCACCTGTGTTCCCTCTTCGGTTTGATGATCCATGGCTGCTGCCTCTCGTGGATCCTCTTCTGCGTGGCATTTTCTCCGTTATGATCAGAGGCGGTGTGCTGGATCGATACACACGTTAAGTGTTCAGAATTGGCTTTGTTGTGGTTAGGACTATTGTTATCAACAAAGAACGCGAGGTGAAGGGAGGTTTGAGAATCTCGCGTATGGCAAGACCTCGTGCATGGGAAGATCGTGTCTGGCGGAAAGGGGGAGATCTTGCCCGTCGTAGGTAGTTCACGGACCTACCATGGTGGAGCTATGACCTCAAGCTTGGCTTGTAGTCGGCTATACCTTTTTCCGTTGACCATGGTAATGCTGTGCCTCCGTTCCGGCATCCCCGCGTCCTCTTTGGCCAATTGGCAGCGAGTTGTTCCAACCCGTCAAATAGAAGCTTTTCTTAAAGGGGTTTGCTATGCATTTCTTTATGTTCTTTACGCAACCTGGTATTTCTCAATCATCACCTGTGTTTAGGAATACAGATATTTTCTCAACAGCAAAGACTTGAAACTGTGAACTCCAATCTGTACTAGCTCACGATATTTCCTTGCGCTTTACCTAGATTCCCACCCGCATCTCATCCTGCCGATTACACACGAGGTCCCTCTTCTAATGCCGAAGATCCTAGAATCTTTGGAATATTTCCGGTAATGGTCCTGGCCTCTGTGGGTATTACCCGTGGAACTCGTCCATAGCAGTAAGGTCATTAACTGTCTCTCCTAGTTCCCAGATGCCTTCTTTGTATCCTCGCTATTAAATGAGGTATCATAGACGATTGAGTACTATCTTAGCATCAAGGATTTTACTCACCAACTACTCTTCTTCTTCATCAGGTTCTACCATAGGAGGAGGAGCCTTAATCTGCCCTGGCACAGGGTCCTTACTACTGGATCAGGTAATAGCACATAAAATACTCCATGTAGCCACCTAGAACTGGGTAACCATGGCCAGTAGGTGCCAACTTTCCAAAGCCGAACCAGTATATTGAAGATAGCTAAGCGAGAAAGGAAAGAAAGTACAACATAAGTCCTGAATAAATAACGCCGAAAGAAATCCAAGGAAAAACCATTACTATCTTCTTGCTCCGCGTTCGAGCTGTTCCACCGCCGGAGGCTTTTGGGGAGGTAGCCGCTGCCCTTGCCGTGGGAGATGGTTACCGCCAATGTATCCCGAGATGGCAATGCGGGCGCCTTGGGGTGTTGTAGGGGTGGCGGGTGGGTAATAAAGAACGCGAGGTGTAGGAAGCGGGTTGTGGGAAGGGGGTTGTAGGAAGCGTGGTGATCGGGTGGTCAGCAAGGTGGGAGCTAGAGTATGTATTGGGGCTCTGTGGATTAGGGGTCTCCGAGCTATGACCCCGCCCTGGCCCAGCAACCGGGAATCCCTTTTTCCGCCAGAAACCGGGTCATGGTTCCTGCCCGTGCGTGGGCTCCAATGCGCTTTGCCCAATTGGCAATGGGCTATTCCAACTCTCCTTTTATTGACTAGTTTGATATTTATTGTATAAGGTCCAAGATGTTTATTATCAAGCGTACGATTTGGTCGCTTGGTCCAGAAACTACTTGCATTAAGCCAGACTCTATCACCTTTCCGGAAGTCTGGTATTGCTTCTCTCTTTCAATCTGTGTATTCCGGCTCTCTGTTTTGTGCATACCCTATCTCCACGCGCATATGCTCATTGATAGCACTTAGAATTCTTAGGAAGTAACCCGCTGGGGTCTGGGTGTTATCAGGTAATTCTAGGAAGTCAATTCAAGGGTCATAGCCATAGCTGGAGAAAAGGAAGATGTTCCTGTGGTTTCAGAGGAATGGTTGTTTGCAGCAAACTCAGCCATAGGTAACCACCTAGCCCAATCGCCTTGTTGGTAGTTAATTATGGCACGGAGATATTGTTCAATCACGGCCTTAACCCTTTCGGTTGGTGGTCAGACTCTGCATAGAATGCAGCAGAGAGTCAAGGGCGAATTCCAAGTGGCTTACATATTTGCTTCCAAAAAGAGGCTGTAAACTGAGTTCCTCGATCAGGTATGATGGTATCCAGTATCCCATGAATTTTCCAGAGATAATATCGATATAGTTCAGCTAACGTAAGAGCATCAATTGTGGTATTGCAACCAACCCATTGACGCATTTTGGTTAGTATATCAACCTCTACTAGGATAGCATAGTTATCTTGGATCCAGAGTAGGCCTGTTACAAAGCCCAGTGAATTGTGTTTCCAGGGCTTCTCCGAGATGGACAGAGGTCGCTGGTTTCCAAATGGAGCATGTCAGGTAGGGCGGCTAAGTTGACTAGTATTACAATTGGCTACATATCCCGCAATGTCCTGTCTCATTCCAGGCTAATGATATTGCCGTGTGATAAGCTGATGTGTTTTAGAATGTCCAGGGTATCCGACAGCTTGTCGATCATTTATTTCTTGTATTTGCTGTAGGCGTAACCTATCGAGTTTAGGAAGATAACGCCGATTACGGAACAACAGTTTGCCAACCTATTGTCGGCAATCCGACAGGGCAATCAACAACGACCTTCGTTTTCCGTTATTCATTGCCAGGATTATAAGTATTGGAACCGGGTCTGTCTCATATGCCTTGGACCAGAGTTCTGTGAGGTGAGGCGCTCTAACAGGAAGCGAAATATTTGCCAACAAACCCAAAGACTGGGGCTTTAGCACAGCCTGGGTAGATGTTTCCTCAATTGTTCCCTCTCTCCATCGGTTTCATCAGTCATGCGTGTGTGGACGTTAGATTTTCCATTACACCTGTTGCGTATGTACCCGCTAATACACTAAAGCTAGCCACCCCTCTACCACACGGTAGAGTGTATTATTATCGTTGGATCTAGGCATTCTAGGTGTAGCGTGTGGTTGTGATGTTAAACACAGCAGAGGTGGATATGATCACTGTTTATCAGATGATCAGATCCTGCATTTTGATTATCTGAGATATCACTCCTTGGCGCAACTGCTCAGCACATATATGACTAGGCCAAGTCCATCTATGTTTCCGGAAAGTTGCTTTCGCACAATCCGGCCGGGATATACCCGCGGATTAACCGTTTGGGATGCTAAAATCGAGTTCTAATTATTCACTTGTGAAAGACAATTTGATAAAGTTGCAATTTGAAGTGAATTGTGTTGTGAGATTAATACGAGAGTCTTGGTGAGAATAAGATGTCTAGTGGGCTGTGCGGGCTCGTTTTTCTGGTTAGTGATATTACATGATTACCATGACAGATAGAGATAGGGTGATCGATCATGATAGCACATACACGAGAATGATGGAGCAATACCCTAACCGAACAAATCGAACAGATTGGGAGGGTTCTGAACGACCATGATCTAACGGTGTCTACCACTAGTATCGCAGATTCCCACACGAGAATCGTATAGGCTAACCTGTAATGTTGCTGGTGTTATATCATATCATGAAACTTTAGAGTTTAATGATGCCCCCATCAGAACTAGAGATACTGCCCTACGGTTTAAGCAAAGAGAGATAAATCAGCGAACCCAAGCAGCCAGTCCGCCCGTCTCTGGGCGCTCCCGGACTAACCTATGCCATCCCAGGAACATGGGATAGCCTGGCTGCAGGAAAAGGACATTCGAAATCGAAGCTCGGCCTAGCCAGGGCACCCGACAGCTTTGCTTAGGCACTGTTGGGCTTTGGCTCCTGTCACCTCGACCGGACTAGCCCGGGCTTTTCAAAACTATGACCGGCCTAGGTGGACTACTAACCTATGGCCAAGACTAGCTAGTTAGGATTACTAGACGTGATTGGTCAGACTTATGCCCTTTCCCCGCCCACTGACTAACATCAATTAAATCCCACGAATGGCATCGCCCCAGTTAGCGAATTGCTAATTCGGTAATTAGTGATGGGCACGAGCATGATCGAATGCGCGAACAAATTGATAGACCCTGATCGAGCGATCGAACCTGACCATGGCTCGGGTATGGTCGTTTAAGCATAGTTTTGCTGGATTACAACTGCTTGCGTATGTCGAAATGCGATAGAAGACTTAAGCAGTTTTGTCGCCGCGGTTCCATTTCCAGCCAGTAACACTTTTACAAAACACAACTACCCCAAGACCTAGGATTCCCCCGGGTCGTCGGTTTCTACTGACCGTTGGTGGTTGCCTTGTAACCTCCTTCCTCTCTCAGAAATTCTCCAGCATTTTTGTTCCTCTCATGATCTACGATTTAATGCTAATCACCGGTGCATACCGATGATCCGGCTACAGTGTTTGTGGCAAGGTGTTCATTAGGGGTGACATATCTGGTCGGTTGGGAATAGTGAGAATTGTGGCAACGTGGTACATTCACCAGAAAGGGAAAGAATATGCACAGGCAAGTGACAAGTGAGAAAGTGAGAACTGAGCACTATGTATTGGTGATGTGATTGCGGTAGTAGACGTTGTAAGGGTTTGGAAAGAACAGCGTGGAAGTTATGTAAAATGGTAGACATGATGTAATAGAGTCAGAACTGACACAGATAGTGAGTATGGTTATTTGTACTTAAGGGCAGCCATGGCCCCAGATGTTTGAGAAAGAGGAGCGGCAATACAGGATCAGATTCTACCCCAATTATTATTTTCATCAGGTTATGAGCCCGGGGAGCGCAGTGGAACTGATCAAGCAGGAACCACCAGAATAGTCATTCGATTATGCAAAACACGTTGTGTGGAAATCAGGACAACTATATCAGCTGTAACTGGTGGTACTATAGCCATCCAGGCTGATAGTAGTATGCTGACGACTTCTCTCACTCAGTCAATAGAAAAGTTGGAAGAATCGATGGTGACTGGCCAGAGTAACTATAATGCATGGCATTTCAGAATTGTTAGAATTCTGAAGGAAAAGGATTTGTTAGCTGCCATAGAGGTAGAAGGGATAAGTGGTAAGAAGGATGATCAGGCGTTTACCATCCTCATACTTAATATCAAAGATACACAAATACCGCACATTCAGAGTGCAACAACCGCAAAGGAAACATGCATGGCATGGCAGGAAGTCGATCAGGGAATCGGTAGCAGTAGACAGATGGTTCTGGTACAGAGGCTGTGGGCCTTAAAGCTGGCTAAAGGCACAGATATGGCCGAACGTTTAAACCAGTTCAGATCCTTGGTTAACCAACTGCGAAATTTGTCAGTTGATAGGAAGGGGATTGATGATAGTGAGCTTGTAACAATCTTGACCCTAAGCTTACCACAATCCTATAAGCCATTGGTAATGGTGGTCCAGTCCCAAACAGATATTGTCACGTTTGACTTCATCAATGGAAGACTCCTACAAGAATCAGCACGCCGACATGTAGGACAAGTAAAAGAAGAATGATCTGACAATATGACTATTTCGCAAACTGCATTTGCAGCAAACCGCCCAGGTAGTTAACAGCATCTGAGATAGGGTCAGGGAGGGCTTCCAGGAAACCATTGGAGCAGGGGAGGATTTCATGCCCCAGGGAGAGGTATTCCCAGTAGTATGACTTTTGGAAGAGTTGGTCATGTTCCGGCGAATCAGGGAGGGGCAGCTCAATCTGGACAGGGACAGCGGAAGGGAAAATGCTTCTATTGCGGAAAGGATGGCTATTGGAAAAGGGACTGCTATAAGTGCAAGTCAGAACAGAATTCAAATAGAGAAGGTGGATGTACCTTCCTAGCAATAACGTTAACAAAGACCACAGGAATGGACTGGGTGATTGATTCCAGAGCCAGAACATGTTCGTGGAAAGTAGGACCAGTATGTAAGCTATGAAGAGCTTAAAGGATAGCAATCAATTACTATCGCTGATGGAAAGATAATTGAGGCGTGCCAGATTGGAAACATTGAGATACCGACAGAGAATGAAGTGATGACCTTAACTGAGGTCTGGCACGCACCCAACCTGCATGTGTAACGTGTTCGCAAGGTGCTAATCATGTTATCGGTAAGGAATATGATAGTTGGCAGGTGGCCTGCTCTTCCGGAGAGGAGGCGAGAGCTGAGAACTAAAGGAGGCTTCGAGGGTGTACTGAGAAACAAAGAAGTAACCGTTCAACCAAGTATATTGAAATACTGTCTGTCGAAGTCTGCCCTTGCTATCATAGAAACAGGCGGTCTTTAAATACACAAATCTGTTCATGTCTTAACATGAACGAAACTAAGCAAAGCTATCAATCGATACACTTTGGTAAAACTCCTTAAGTATCAAAGTGATACTTAAAACAAAAGATAAAAGAAAACCAAGTATCAAACGATACTTAAAACTAACCAAGTATCCAAGCGATACTTAAAACAAAACTTAAAACAAAACCAATAACCAAGTACCCGTACCGGTTACATTCCCCAAAACAAAACAACGGTTTAAACAAACAAAACCTAATAATCATCAAATGCGGAGTCTGAGAAAGTAAAGGCATCAGTTTCGGCTAAAAGCTCTTCATCATAAGTGTCATACCAGGGACAAGAGGAAACTCTAAGGAAACACTTAGACTAGAAGAAATCTAAATCACAGTAGTCACGAATACCAGATTCGTGCTGTACATCAACCCAAGCATGATCACAATCAGGACAGTAGTCAATCCAGATGATTTTGAAATAGTCTTCAAGTTGGATAACATCGCAGTTCAACAACTGTCCGACAATCTGTTGGCACTGGCTCACATTGAGCTCCACATAGTTTGACATTGTTATGGTATTTGGATGGTGATTGGTGACTAGATAAAGTTGTCGAGTGCCTGCTCCATAGCTTGATTCTCCTCATCGCTGCTTGCAAACTCCGACTCAAAGTTTGGTGCCCAAAATCCATCTCTAGCTTCGACTTCTGCGTGCCATCGCTCGGTTTCTGGCATTGTAGGTGTCTAGCACCTGGTGATATAATTGATTGTTGGGGGGAGGGATTCGTTTAGCATGTTGTCTTTCCTCCATCTGTTCACCATATCCATAGCGTGCTCTAGTCCTTCCAGTGGTTCCCAACTGTTTTCGCTGGTCGGATATCCTTTCCATTTGACTAGGAACTGATCATTTCCATGCCAAATGCGGTGGTCTCAGATTTCTTCAACTTCCCATTCGTCCTTCTTATTAATAATGATAGGTGTAGGCCGAGAGTGGGTTCTTCCAGGAAACTTGGAGTCGTAATTTGGATGGAATCGCTTGACAGCGGACGCGTGAAAGACTGCAGTATTCCGGCTGTACATGCGTCCATCCATCTGGACAGTGTAGCTCTCTGTATGCTTCTCAAAGGATATGACTTGGATGGGTCCGCGCCATCAGGGTTGCAGTTTCTTGCTGCGTCCGACATTGGTAATGACGATGTTACCGTGTACCATGAGCATGTCGCCTGGTAAGATGGGGACATGTTTGCGTCGTTGCTTCTGGGCAGTAGGGGTGATTCGGAATCGGGCAACCTTAACCGCTTGGAAGGCATCGTTCCGAATTGCTTGGTGGCGGTTTAGATGGTCATCAGAGGCTGGGACTGAGGAGTTCTTAAATAGTGTTGTAGGTAGGAAGGGGTATTGACGGCCAAAGACTGCCTTGTATGGTGACATCCCCAAGGTATCTCAAAATCCGGCGTTGATATATGCAGCGAGCTCAACAAGGGCTGGTTCCCAGTTGGTTTGTCGTTCCTTGATCATATTCCTAATTCCGGTCTTAACCTCGCGGATCTTTCGTTCTGCTTGGCCATTAGTCTCATGGTGTCCTGGAGCAGCCATAATATGGTTTATTCTGAGGGAGGTCAAGGTTTGCTTCCAGAATCTGGCAGTAAAGCGGGGATCAGCATCACTGACAAGAGATAAGGGGTACCAGTGGGGGGTAAACAAGTATCGTTGGAGGTTATTCCAGGTGTCTTGGGAGGAGTCGGTAACCTTCATTGGTATTAACCAGGTGTATCCGGAGAATCGATCCACCACTACCAAGATGGTGTCATATCTGGCGGACTTGTTGAATGGTCCTGCGAAATCGATGGGATAGGATTCGCATATTTCACATGGTAGTTGGAGGGTCTGAGCTTTCCCTTCAGGAAGTTGTGTTCGCTCCTTATTTGCTGGACAGTGTTCGCATTGCCTGACAAAATCGCGGACGTCCTTTCACTATCCAGGCTAGTAAACATATTCTGAGGCATATTGGAGGTTGCGATCCACAGTATGGTGTCCTTTGTTGTGGATTTCGGTGATAACATATTCTCTAATAGTCATTCCATTGAACATATGGCCTTTTGGTATGTATAGGCAGTGTTCACCATAACGGGCGCTGGTATAGACCATTCCATTTGATATGTGGTAGGGGGCGAGGTCTCCATGCCTGAAGCTATCCATGGCTTTGAAGTAAATCGGGTCATGGCGGTATCCTGCTATCATTTGGCTTCGGAAAGAGGAGGTTAATTCTTCTCTCGTTGATCTAATATCTCGTTCATCTTCGATTAGGGATCCTCTTGTTTGTTCGATAGAGGCTTCCTCTTCCTCAAAGGTTTCATAGAGTTGACGCAGATGCTCGGGAATAGTAGGTGGTATGACCGAGACAATGGTTTCATTGTTATATACTCGTAAGGGTCCACCATATAGTGGTCGTGAATCGATTATGGGAGGAGAGGATGGCGGGGCTGACTGTGGGGTGTGTAAATAGGATATTGCATCCACATAGGCTGCTGGTTGTTCGAGTTCTTCAAGACCTTGGTGTCGTGTTGGAGTAGGGTTAAGGATATGAGGGGATAGGGTTAACTCATTTTCATCGATCATCTCTTCTTCTCCTTCTGCAGTGTCGAAGCTGGTGACTTTGGAATCATCAACAGGCATATAGAACGGTCACTGGTATCTGTTTCAGAACTTAATCTCAGTTTGGTGAAAAGGACAGGTGTCGTGGTAACAGTCAGACCAGTGGAGTCTTCTTTGTTCAAGCTCGTGAGGAGGTGTGCTGCGGAGCGTGCAATTGTCTTTCCATTCTTTATCAATGTCCTTTCCTCGTTCTGTTCCGGCAGTACTGTACATGGTATAAGAGAAAGGATTGCAGGGAGCGGCAGAGCTGGCGGTAGCCATTGATGGTTCTGGTTCATAAGCGGTGTTGTCAGGGCTGTACTTGCTTTGTCTTGTGTGGTCGTGAACAAGGGGAGGGTTTGCGAGACCTTTATTCTCATATAGGCGGGAGAGAGCATTAGCTAAATAGTTCGTGTTTCCCGGGGTGTAGATAATCTGTGCATCATATTTGCTGATTTCGCCTATCCATTTTGTTCTTCTTCTTCCAGGTATCCTTTCTATTTTCAGATTAGTGAGAGGTTGGTGGTCGGTAACAATAGCGAAGGTATTGCCCATCAGGATGTGGTTGAAAGCGGCAAGGGCATCAATCACCGCAAGGGCTTCCTTGTCTATTGTCCCATAGTTCATCTCTGAATTAGTGAACTTTGTGCTGTGTAAAGCCGCCGGTCTTGCTATTTCATGGGAGGCTCCTTGCCCAACCCATGCTCCAACTCCAACATCCAATGAATCAGTAATCAGCCATATTGGTTCTGATTTGCTGTAGTCGATAGGTTGTATAACGTTGGCATTTTTTATCAATTCCTTGATGTTCGTAAAGGCTTTGTCATGAGTATGGGTCCAGACAAATTCTGCATTGCCGGTAAGGTCTGTGAGCGGTGCTGTCACAGTGGCATGGTGTGGTGGGAACTGGGCAATATAGTTGACTAGTCCTAGGAATCGCAGCAGTTCCTTTTGATTCCGGGGTGTCGACCATTCCATTAAACAGGCTATTTTTCCTGGGGCTGCATGTATTCCTTCATCATCTCTAACATGTCCTAGGTTATCGAGTTTATCAGGCAACAGAATTGATTTGTTTCTGCTAGCATAGAATTTAGCTTCCCTAAGTTTGGTACAAACCAATCCTATATGGTAGGGATGTTCTATTTCGGTGTTTGAAAAGATGAGAATATCATCAATGTAGACCCAAACAAAATGGTGGAGGTATTCGCTAAGGAGGTTTTCCATAATTCGCATAAAGGTGGCGGGCGCATTCTTATCACCTTGTTACATAACTCGGCTAATGAAACTTCCGAAGGGTGTTTTGAAACTGTTGTAGCGTTCGCTTTCTAGATCTAACCTTGTTTGGAAGTAGGCATCGCTTAGGTCAATCTTTCTTCGGAATCTAGTCCATCCAACTGCATTTATGATCTGGGTTTGGTTTGGGATCGCGTAGCTTTTCATAACCGTGTTTTCATTTCGTAGCTTGAGGTCAACCAAGGGGCAGATTCTTTTGCCACCTGCTTTGGGTTGGACAAACATAGGAGCGGCACCTGGGTCTTCTGCCCGGTAGATGACTCCTCTTCTTTGTTGTTGGTTCATCCAATCACAAAGTGGGCTTTTGTATGCGTCAGGAATAGAGTAGCTGGGTTGGTTCTTGAGATTGGAGGGGTCTCAGAGGCGGATGTGGTGGTTCACCTCTCTCATACGTGGTAGTACTTCGGGTATTTGATCAAGGAAAACATCAGAGTATTCATCCAATAGCTTTTGGGTAGTTGCTTCACAGACTGCAGCTCGGTACTCTCCGCTGGTTGGCTTGAATGAGACTCTGGCCTTCTGATCTGGGAAATCGATGGTTGATTCCCGACACCTGATTATAGCATTGTGGCGGTTCAGGAATGGCATGACTGTTAGGGCATCGTATTTGGCTAGGTTTGGAATCAGCGTTTCCTGGGGGGGTAGTATAGCAGAACCAAGTCGAATAGTCGCAGAGCAGGTTTTATGGCTTGTGGATCGTGATCCCTTTACTGCCATATTGACTGGTATGGGTTGGTTAAGGTCGCGAGTTGGGACTACATGGACAGAGACAAAGGCATTACTGATCATATCTCTTCCGATTGCGTCAGTGTCGAATAGGACTCGAACCCTTTTGCCATTGATCAGGATAGTACCTTCCAGAGCTGGGTGTGCTTTGAATGTAGCCGGAGGTCAAACACGGTTGTATTCCATATCGATATATCTGATATGGATCGCTTCATATTCACTGGATTGGGCGTTATCGCTTTCAACCTTGTTAACCGACGCCAGTTGCTTAATTGCCTTTCCTTTTTGTTTCTTCGTAGGACAGTTCTTTGCCTTGTGTCCTGTTTTTCCACATTCAAAACATTCTCCTTTTTGCTGTCTCGATTCATTGCAGGATTTTGTTTTCTTCTTGGAAACCCGTGGGGTATTGTCTTCAGAGTTGCTGGAGGCTTTGTGTCGTGGCTGGTTGTTCCCACTAGAGGATGTCTGTGTTTTGTAGGCCTTGGTCTTATGGAGAATTGCGTCCTTTCATTCTGCTGTTGCAATTATTACTGCAATATCATCGCCGTCTTCCTTGAGTGGTTCTACCTCTCGCCGGAGGGTAGGGTGCATGGTGTCATAGAATCGTCGGTTCTGGATGTATTTGGAGATACTTCCTCTCCCCATCCAGTCCGTATACATCATTAGGTTCGTAGCCCAATCGGTGATTCGCTTGACATGCGTTCCGTTAACTTGCTGGACCTGGTTGAATTTGTTGTATAGGAGGTCGTGGGTTATAGAGGATTGGAATCGTCCTTTCAGGTAATCGAGAACTGTAGTTCCTCTTAATCTTACATTCCCGCCGAAATCCTTATAGCATTGGTGGTATGCGTCGGTTGCCTTTCCTTCACAGAATGATCCAATGATAAGTCCAGTTGTAGGGTCTTCCAAATCTTTTCCTTGTAAGAGTAGGAAGTGTGAGAGTTCTGTTGCCCATTGGTGAAAGGCTTCAGGTTTGAGGTCTTTCCCTTCTCCTGTGAACTTCGCTGTGAGGTGGAGTTTAAACTTAGGGGGTTCAAATACTGCGGGTACCTCCTCTTCTTTAGGCCTTGCCCGAAGATTTCCCTACTCCACAAGGCCCTCCTCCTGGGCTAGCCATCTCTGATTCTGTAACCGGTACGGGTACTCAGTTATAGGTTTTGTTTCATGTTTTGTTTTAAGTTTCGCATTAATACTGGGTTTGTTTTAAGCATTGTTTGATACTTGGTTTTGTTTTTTGTTTTGTTTTAAGTATCGCTTTGATACTTGGTTTGTTTTAAGTATCGTTTGATACTTGGTTTTGTTTTATGTTTTGTTTTAAGTATCGCTTTGATACTTGGTTTGTTTTAAGTATCGTTTTGATACTTGGTTTTGTTTTATGTTTTGTTTTAAGTATCGCTTTGATACTTAAGGGGTTTTACCAAAGAGTATCAATTGATACCTTTGATTAGTTTCGTTTATGCTAGACATGAACAGATTTCTGTATTTAAAGACTGCCTGTTTCTACGGTAGAAAAGGCAGACTTCAACAGACAGTATTTCAATATACTTGGTTGAATGGTTACTTCTTTGTTCCCCAGTACACCCTCAAAGCCTCCTTTAGTTCTCAGCTCTCGCCTCCTGTCTGGTAGAGCAGGCTACCTGCCAACTATCGTACCTATTACCGTTAATGTGATTAGCACCTTGGGAACATGTTACATCTTTTTAACCTCAGCAAGTGGTTAAGAGCCTGTCCGCGTATTTAGGCCTGATCAGCCTAACGATATCCACCTCAGAACGCTTGCGCAGAGAATCTGCAGGATCACAGCACATTCTGCTTCATCTCAAACCCAAGATAGAGTCTTGGATGACCAGGAGTAGGAAGCAAATCCCACGGCAAGACCTTACAAGCAAGAAACAAGCGCGGCGCTCTGCTAACGAGCCACGCGATGCTGCAAACACGGAAGATACACAATCTCCCTGAGAATTCCCTTCTACTCGTGCAAACAAGCTTTCCTTTGAACCTCCAAACGACCCCGAATCTAATAGCGAATCAGATATGGCTAGCACAGGAGGAGGGCCTTCTGGAGGAGGGAAATCTCGTGCAAGGCCTGAAGAAGAGGAGGTACCCACAGCATTTGAACCCCCTAAGTTTAAACTGCACCTCCCAGCGAAGTTCACAGGAGAAGGGAAAGACCTCAAACCTGAAGCCTTTGACCAAGGGGCAACCGAGCTCTTACACTTCCTACTCTTACAAGGAAAAGATGTGGAAGACCGTACAACCGGACCTATCATTGGATCATTCTGCGAAGGAAAGGCAACCGACGCATACCACCAATGCTATATGGATTTCGGCGGCAATGCGAGATTAAGAGGAACTACAGTTATCGATTACCTGAAAGGACGATTCCAATCCTCTATAACCAACGACCTCCTATACAACAAGTTCAACCAGCTCCAGCAAGTTAACGGAACGCATGTCAAGCTAATCACTGATGTGGCTACGGACCTAATGATGTATAAAGACCGGATAGAGAGAGGAAGTATCTCCAAATACATCCTCAAGCGACGATTCTATGACACCATGCACCCTACCCTTCGGCGAGAGGTAGAACAACTCCCGGAAGACGGCGATGATATTGCAGTAATCATTGCAAGAGCAGAACGGAAGGATGCCATCCTCCATGAGACCAATGCCTACAACCCACGGACATCCTCTAGTAGGAACAGTCAGCCATGACACAAAGCCTCCAACAACTCTGAAGACGATACCCCACGGGTTTTCAAGAAGAAAACAAAATCCTTCAAACAATAGAGGCGGCAAAAAGGAGAATGTTTTAAATGTGAAAAAACCGGACATATGGCAAAGAACTGTCCTACGAAAAAAGGAAAAGGAAAGGCAATTAAGCAAGCAGCGTCGACCAACAATGTTGAAAGAGATAACGCCCAATCCTGTGAATATGAAGAGATCCATATCGGATATATCGATATGGAATGCAATAGTGTTCGACCTCCGGCTACATTCAAAGCACACACCGCTCTGGAAGGTGCTATCGTGATCAATGGCAAAAGGGCTCGAGTCCTATTCGATACTGGCGCAATCGGAAGAGATATGATCAGTAAAGCCTTTGTCTCCGTCCAGGGACTCCCAACCATAGACCTTAACCAACCCATACCAGTCAATATGGCAGTAAAGGGATCACGATCCACAAGCCATAAAACCTGTTCTGCGACTATTCGACTTGGTTCTGCTATACTACGCTCCCAGGAAATGCTGATTGGAAACCTAGCCAAATACGATGCCCTAATAGGCATGCCGTTCCTGAACCGCCACAATGCTATCATCAGGTATGGGGAATCAACCATCGATTTCCCAGATCAGAAGGTCAGAGTCTCATGCAAGCCAACACTCGGAGAGTACCGAGCCGCAGTCTGTGAAGCAACTACCCACAAACTATTGGATGAATACTCTGATGTTTTCCCTGATCAAATACCCGAAGAACTACCACGTATGAGAGAGGTAAATCACCACATCCGCCTCCGTGACCCCTCTAATCTCAAGAACCAACCCACCTACTCTATTCCTGACGCATACAAAAGCCCATTTGTGATTGGATCAACCAACAACAAAGAAGAGAAGTCATCTACCCGGCAGAAGCCCCAGGTGCTGCTCTTATGTTTGTTCAACCCAAAGCTGATAGCGAAAGAATCCGCCCCTTGGTTGATCTCAAGCTACGGAACGAAAACACAGTTATGGACAGCTCCCCTATCCCAAACCAAATCCAGATCCTAAATGCAGTTAGACGGGCTAGATTCCCAAGTAAGATTGAGCTAAGGGATGCCTACTTCCAAACAAGGTTAGATCCAGAAAACGAATGCTACAACAGTTTCAAAACACCCTTCGGAAGTTTCATTAGCAGAGTTATATTACCAAGTGATATGAATGCGTCCGCCCCCTTTATGCGAATTATGGAAAACCTCTTGAGCGAATACCTCCACCATTTTGTTTGGGTCTACATTGATGATATTCTCATCTTCTCAAACACTGCAACAGAACACGCCTACCATATAGGTTTGGTTTGTACCAAACTTAGGGAAGCTAAATTCTACGCTAGCAGAAACAAATCAATCCTGTTTGCCGACAAACTCGATATTCTAGGACATGTTATAGATGATAAAGGAATACATGCAGCCACTAGAAAAATAGCCTGTTTAACGGAATGGTCAACACCCCGGAATCAAAAGGAACTCATGCGATTCCTAGGACTAGTCAACTATATTTCCCAGTTCCTCTCCCACCACGCCTCTGTGACAGCAGCACTCACCGACCTTACCTGCAATGCAGAATTTGTCTGGACCCACACTCATGACCAAGCCTTTACCAACATCAAAAAATTGATTAAAAACGCCAACGTTATTCGACCTATCGACTATCGTAAACCGGAACCGATATGGCTGACTACTGTGGTATCGGATGTTGGAGTGGGAGCATGGGTCGGGCAAGGGGCCTCCCATGAAATGGCAAGACCAGCGGCATTACACAGCAGGAAGTTCACTAATTCACAGATGAACTATGGAACAACAAACAAGGAAGCCCTTGCCGTGATTGATGCTCTCACCGCTTTCAACCACATCCTGATGGCCAACACCTTCACTATTGTTACCGACCACCAACCTCTCACTAATCTTAAAACAGCAAAGATATCTGGAAGAAGAAGAAGAAGATGGATAGGCGAGATCAGCAAATGTGATGCAAGAATCATCTATACCCCTGGAAGAATGAACTATTTAGCTAATGCTCTCTCCTGCCTATATGAGAATCAAGACATCGCAGACCCCACTTTCTTTCCCTACCACACAAGACAAAGCGAGGACAGCCCTGACGACACCTCTTATGAACAAGAACCATCAATGGCTACCACCAGCTCTACCGATCCCTCCAATCGTTTATCTTACACCATGTCAAGTGCTGCCGGAACAGAACGAGGAAAGGACATTGATGAAGAATGGAAAGACAACTGCACATTCCGCAGCTCCACTCCTCACGAACTTGAACAAAGCAGACTCCGCTGGTCCCACTGTTAGTGCGAGACCTGCCCTTTTCACCAGCCAGAGATCAAGTTCGGCAACAGATACCAGCGACTGTACTATATGCCGGCTCACGATTCCAAAGACACCAGAATCGACATCGCAGAAGGAGCAGAAGAGATGATCAATGAAGAAGAATCGAGCCAACCTCCTCATACCGTTAATCCTGTTCCAACACGAGACCAAGGTCTTGAAGAACTCGAACAAGCAGCAGCCTACGTGGATGCAATATCCTGTTTACACCTCCCACAGTCAGCCCCGCCATCCGCTCCTCCCATAATCGATTCCCGACCACTATATGGTGGACCGTTACAAGTATACAACAATGAAACCATTGTCTCGGTTATACCCCTTACTATTCCCAAGCATCGGCGTCAACTCTATGAAACGTTTAAGGAAGAGGAAGCCCATATTGAACCAACACGAGGATCCCTAATCAAGGATGAACGAGATGTTAGATCGACTACAGAAGAATTAACCTCCTCCTTCCGAAGCCAAATGATAGCAGTATAGCGCCATGACCCGATTTACTTCAAAGCCATGGATAGCTCCAGGCCTGGAGACCTCGCCCCCAACAACATATCCAACGGAATGGTCTTTACCAGAACCCGTTACCGTGAACATTGCCTATATATACCAAAACGCCATATGTTCAACGGAATGACGATTATAGAATATGTCATATCCGAGATTCACAACAAAGGACACCATACTGCGGATCGCAACCTTCAATAAGCTTGAGAATATGTTTACTGGCCTGAGATGCGTAAAGATATCCGCCATTTCGTCAAAAAATGTGAACTCTGCCAGGCAAACAAGGAGTGAACACAACTAGCAGAAGGAAAGGCACAGATCCTCCAACTACCATGTGAAATATGCGAATCATATGCCCTCGATTTCGTAGGACCATTCAACAAGTCCGCCGGATATGACAACATCTTGGTAGTGGTGGATCAATTCTCTGGATACACCAGGTTAATACCAATGAAGGTTACCGACTCCTTCCAAGACACCTGGAATAACCTCCAACGATACTTGTTTACCCCCCACTGGTACCCCTTATCTCTTGTCAGTGATGCTGATCCCCGCTTTACTGCCAGATTCTGGAAGCAAACCTTGACCTCCCACGGAATAAACCACATTATGGCTGCCCCAGGACACCATGAGACTAATGGCCAAGCAGAACGAAAAATCCGCAAGGTTAAGACCGGAATTAGGAATATGATCAATGAACGACAAACCCACTGGGAACCAGTCCTTGTTGAGCTCGCTGCATATATCAATGCTGGATTTTCAGATACCTTGGGAATGTCACTATACAAGACAGTCTTTGGCCGTCAATACCCCCTCCTACCTACAACACTATTTAAGAACTCCTCAGTCTCAGCCTCTATTGACCATCTAAACCATCACCAAGTAATTCGGAACGATGCCTTCCAAGCTGTTAAGGCTGCACGATTCTAAAGCACAACTCCTGCCCTGAAACGATAACGCAAACATGTCCCCATTCTACCTGGAGACATGCTCATGGTACCCGGTAACATGTTCATTACCAATGTCGGATGCAGCAAGAAACTGCAACCCCGATGGCGAGGACTCTACAAAGTCTTATCTTTTGAAGAGCATACAGAAAACTACACTGTCCCTATGGATGGACGCATGTACCGCCGCAATACCGCGGTCTTCCATGCCTCTACTGTGCAACGATTCCACCCAAATGACCACTCCCAGTTCCCTGCAAGAGCTCACTCTCGGCCTGTACCTATTATCATCGATAAGAAAGATGAATGGGAAGTTGAAGAAATCAGAGACCACCGCCTTTGGCATGGAAATCATCAGTTCCTAGTCAAATGGAAAGGATATCCGACGAGCGAAAACAGTTGAGAACCAGTAGAGGGACTCGAGCACGCTATGGATATGGTGAACGGATGGTGGAAAAACAACATCCTAAACGAATCCCTCCCCCCAACAATCAATTATATCACCATGTGCTGGACACCTACAATGCCAGAAACTGAGCGATGGCACGCAGAAGTCGAAGCTAGAGATGGATTTTGGGCACCACACTTTGAGGCGGAGTTTGAAAGCAGCGATGAGGAGAATCAAGCTATGGAGCAGGCCCTCACCAACTTTATCTCGTCACAAATCACCATCCAAATACCATAACAATGTCAAACTATGTGGAGCTCAATGTGAGGCGGCGACAACAGATTGTCGGACTGTGGTGGAACCGCGATGTTATCCAACTTGAAGACTATTTCAAAATCCTCTGGATAGATTACTGTCCTGATTGCGATAAAGCTTGGGTTGATGTACTGCGCGAATCTGGTATTCCTGACTACTGTGATTTACCTTTCTTTGAGTCAAAGTGTTTCCTTAGGGTTTCTTGCTGCCCCTGGTGTGATACTTATGACAAAGAATTCCTTGCAGAAACAGAGGCCATGAGTTTCTCGGAATCTGCTTTTGATGATCATTAGGTTTTTGTTTGCTTAAACAGTTGTTTTGTTTTGGGGAATGTAACTGGTACGGGTACTCGGTTATAGGTTTTGCTTTATGTTTTGTTTTAAGTATCGCTGTGATACTTGGTTTGTTTTAAGTATTATTTGATACTTGGTTTTGTTTTATGTTTTGTTTTAAGTATCGCTTTGATACTTAAGGAGTTTTACCAAAGGGTAACTATTGATACCTTTGATTAGTTTCGTTTATGCTAGACATGAACAGATTTGTGTATTTAGAGACCGCCTGTTTCTACGGTAGAAAAGGCAGACTTCAACAGACAGTATTTCAATATACTTGGTTGAACGGTTACTTCTTTGTTCCCCAATACACCCTCGAAGCCTCTTTAGTTCTCAGCTCTCGCTTACTGTCTGGTAGCGCAGACCACATGCAAACTATCGTACTAATTACGGTTAACGTGATTAGCACCTTACAACACGTGACAGATTCGCTACTAGATTCGGGGTCGTTTGGAGGTTCAAAGGAAGGCTTCTTTGCTGGAGTAGAAGGGAATTCTGCTGCAGGTTTTATATCTTCCGTGTTTGCAGGATGGCGCGGCTCTTTAGTAGAGTGCCGGGATTGTTTCTTTCTTGTAAGGTATTGCCGTAGGATTTCCATCCCACTCCTGGTCGTCCAAGACTGGATCTTGTGTTTGAGATGAAGCCGAAGGTGCTGTGATTCTGCCGCTTCTCTCCACTAGCGTTCTGAGGTGGATATCGATAGGTTGATCAGGCCTAAATCTGGGGACAGGTTCTTAACCACTTGCTGAGGTTAAAAAAATGTAACATGTTCGCAAGGTGCTAATCACGTTATCGGTAAGGAATACGATAGTTGGCAGGTGGCCTGCTCTTCTGCAGAGGAGGCGAGAGCTGAGAACTAAAGGAGGCTTCGAGGGTGTACTGAGAAACAAAGAAGTAACCATTCAACCTAGTATATTGAAATACTGTCTGTCGAAGTCTGCCCTTTCTATCGTAGAAACAGGTTGTCTTTAAATACACAAATCTGTTCATGTCTTAACATGAACGAAACTAATCAAAGGTATCAATCGATCCACTTTGGTAAAACTCCTTAAGTATCAAAGCGATACTTAAAATAAAACATAAAACAAAACCAAGTATCAAACGATAATTAAAACTAACCAAGTATCAAAGCGATACTTAAAACAAAACATAAAGCAAAACCAACTATCAAACGATACTTAAAACTAACCAAGTATCAAAGCGATACTTAAAACAAAACATAAAACAAAACCAAGTATCAAACAATACTTAAAACTAACCAAGTATCAAAGCAATACTTAAAACAAAACATAAAACAAAACCAAGTATCAAACAATACTTAAAGCTAACCAAGTATCAAAGCGATACTTAAAACAAAACATAAAACAAAACCAATAATCAAGTACCCGTACTGGTTACCGCATGGGTGCCAGATATCGGTTTCGTGGATTTTTGACTCAGTTTATATGGTTAACTTCGCGAAGGATGCTTGCTTTATTACCAAAGGCTGCCGGAGAACAAAGCTAGGGTTCCGGAGTAGAAGCTTGTATCTCGTAACAGGGGAAGTTCCAAGCCCAGATATCATTCCCGTCTTTGAAGCCAAGCGGAGCCTTTCTGGTAGTCAGGTACACTGTATGATGAGCGAGGTCTGGTATTGATGAATGTGCCATCGCATGCTCGATGATAATTCCTTCTAATTCATATCACAATATGGAAAGGATATTAAAGTTGAGGACAAGAATGTAGACCCCAGAGAGTCTCAGATTTGTGGAACCTGTATCTTGGGAAGGCAGCATAAGGAGGCTGCAGTAAGGACGAGAGATTAGCTACAAGAAATTATAACCATTATCCATTCGGACATATGTACTCCAATGCAAACAAACAGTTTGAACAGAGAACGGTACATGATCACATTTACAGATGGGACTAGTGGTTGTGTAAGTGTCACGCCTTTGCATTCCAAGGAAAGAGTGCTTGCAGCTTTCGAGAAGTACCAAATGTGAGCGGAGAAAGAATGTAGGCAGGAAATAAAAGTGCTGCCAACAGATGGAGGTAGAGAGTATATTAACATCTGCTTTAAGAAGTACTTAGAAGATGTTGGGATTCAGCAGATTATCAGCCCACCCTATAGTCCTAGACAGAATGGCCTTGTAGCGCATATGAATCGGACTCTAGTAGAAAATGTACATTGCATGTTAGAGGATTCTATGATTGGGAAATGGTTTTGGGGTCCGGCTGTACTTACAGCTGCCCATGTTCGCAATCATTTACCCTCAAGAAGTCATAGAAGTCTGTCTCCTATGGAACACTAGACATGTCTGCAGCTACGTGTCGGTCATCTGTGAGCTTTTGGTTCTACAACGTGTATGTACGTACCTAAGAAAAGAAGACTAAAGCTAGATACACAGTCAGTAAAATGTATATTGATTGGATATGAGGAAAATAGTAGGTCCAAGGTATACCGGATGTGAGACCCAGAAAAGAAGTCGATTCTCCTCTCCCGCAATGTGATCATTGATGAGTCTAGACAATTACAAAAAGGTATTCATTGGGAAGAAGTGGTAGCAGAGTTGAGATCAGTAATGCCAATGGCTGAGGAATCGCCGGATCCGGGTACAAATAGAGACTTTATTCAGATGGAAAGGATCACACCAGTACGTAATATTGAACCACTTGATGGCGACATTGGAAGTTCTATTATGGTGGAAACACCGCAGGCTAATGCAAGAATCAGACTGCAGCAGTAGGCTAATATCAGTGTCATACAGGACAGGATTGAAAATCCTGCAGAACAGTTAGGCCTTCAACGGTCAGAACAGAACTGTAAGCAAACCCGGTTTTATGGAGATGAGGCACGGTATACGTTTCTTAGCTATACTGGTGAGAAGGAGCCACAGCGTTTGACGGAGGCATTGAACTCAGACGATAAAGAGAAATGGGAAGAAGCATGAGAATCGGAACTTTACGCTTTATCCAGAAATGAGACATGGGTAGTAGAACCGCTACCACAGGGACGACAGGCAATAGGGTGTTGTTGGGTATTTCGAAAGAAAGATAATGGACGATTCAAAGTCAGATTAGTAGCTAATGGATATAGTCAGGAAGCCGGCATTGACTTCCAGCAAAGGTTCACCACAGTTGCCAAATTCACGACTATTCAATTACTGCTTGCCATGAGTTGTGAGAATAATTGGAGAATTCAGTGCATGGACGTGAAGAGTGCATTCTTGACTAGTAAATCGGAAGAGCAAGTCAATATGGAAATATCAGAAGGGGTATTAGTCCAGAGAGAGATGATCTGCGATTATGAGAGGCATATTATATGCTGGTTAATGAAAGCTATATACGGGCTTAAGCAGTCTCCAAGAGCTTGGTATGGTCGGATTTACAGTATCTTCCTGAAGAATGGATTTGCGAGAAGCGAACATGATCATAGTCTCTTCATCCGTTATGAGCGCAACATTGTCCTGGTGCTTTATATCCATAACATAATTTTTACCGTACCAGCTAAGGAGTTAATGGACTGGATAAAGATTAAGCTAGAGGGAGAGTTTGAGATGACAGACTTAGAAGAACTTAGGACCTTCTTGGGTCTTCAAGTACACCGGAACTGCGAACTCGGGACGCTGCATTTATCGCAGAGTAGGTATATTCAGAGAATACTGGAAGCGTATAGAATGAACACGTACAATCCAGTGACATCACCAGCGGACCCACATGTCTGGCTACAGAAGAGTGATGTGTTTTCTGAGGCAAAGACAGAAGATGGAAGGAGATACCAATCAGCCGTTGGATCTTTGATGTAGGCTATGTTGGGAACTCGGCCCGACATTGCCTATGCAGTATCAAAGGTTAGCCAGTACAGTAGCATCCCTGGTAGTACACATTGGACGGCAGTCAAGAGAATTTTTCATTACCTCGCCCGAACAGTTGAGAGTGGTTTGGTCTACCATGCAGAAGGAATTACAATTGGATTACAGATGCCGATTGGGGATCCAGTGAGGATCGTAAGTCAATTGGAGGCTATGCGTTTCTACTGTATGGGGTAGCGATCTCTTAGAACAGTAAGAAACAAGCTACCATGACTCTGTCCTATACGGAAGCAGAGTACATGGCTTTAACCCAGGCAGTTAAAGAGTCAGTTTGGCTACAAGGGATATGGGGGGACCTACGAGCCAGAAACCAGACACAAGGACTGCGTAAGATTAATATCGATAATCAGGGAGTGATCGTCTTAGCCAGAAACACGGAATTCTATGCAAGAAGAAGCATATCGATATTCAATATCATTTCATTCGACAGCTTGTGGAGGAAGGCGTCATTGAGCTTCATCGCTGCCCTACTAGAGCATTGACAGCAGACATTTTCACAAAGTCTGTAACGTGTTCGCAAGTTGCTATTCACGTTATTGGTAATCGATATGATAGTTGGCAGGTGGCCTGCTCTTCCAGAGAGTAGGCGAGAGCTGAGAACTAAAGGAGGCTTCGAGGGTGTACTGAGGAACAAAGAAGTAACAGTTCAACGAGGGATATTGAAATACTGTCCGTCAAAGTCTGCCTTTTCTATAATCGAAACAGGCGGTCTTTAAATACACAAATCTGTTCATGTCTAGCATGAACGAAACTAATCAAAGGTATCAATTAATACTCTTTGGTAAAACTCCTTAAGTATCAAAACAATACTTAAAACAAAACATAAAACAAAACCAAGTATCAAACCATACTTAAAACAAACCAAGTATCAAAACGATACTTAAAGCAACATAAAACCAAACCAAGTATCAAACGATACTTAAAACAAACCAAGTATCAAAGCGATACTTAAAACAAAACATAAAACAAAACCAATAACCGAGTACCAGTATCAGTTACATTCCCCAAAACAAAACAACTTTTTAAACTAACAAAACCTAATAATCATCAAAAGCGGATTCCGAGAAACTCATGGCCTCAGTTTCTGCAAGAAATTCTTCATCATAAGTATCATACCAGGGGCAGGAAGAAACCCTAAGGAAACACCTAGACTGAAAGAAATGTAAATCACAGTAATCACGAATACCAGATTCTCGTTGTACATCAACCCAAGCGTGATCACAATCAGGACGGTAATCTATCCAAAGGATTTCGAAATAGTCTTCAAGTTGGATAGCGTCGCAGTTCAACAACAGTCCAATAATCTGTTGTCGCAGCCTCACATTGCGCTCCACATAGTATGACATCGTTATGGTATTTGGATGGTGATTGGTGATTAGATAAAGTTGTCGAGAGCCTGCTCCCTAGCTTGATTCTCCTCATCGCTGCTTTCGAATTCCGACTCAAATTATGGTGCCCAAAATCCATCTCTAGCTTTGAGTTCTGCATGCCATCGCTCAGTTTCTGGTATTGTAGGTGTCCAGTACATGGTGATATATTTTATTGTTGGGGGGAGGGATTCGTTTGGCATGTTGGTTTTTTCTACCATTCGTTTACCATATCCATGGCGTCCTCTAGTCCTTCTAGTGGTTCCCAGCTATTCTCACCGGTCGGATATCCTTTCCATTTGACTAGGAACTGATCATTTCCATGCCAAAGGCGGTGGTCTCGGATTTCTATAACTTCCCATTCAGCTTTCTTCTCAATGATAATAGGTGCGGGTCGAGAGTGGGTTCTTCCAGGGAACTTGGAGTCATCATTTAGGTGGAATCGTTTGACAGTAGAGGCGTGGAAAACTGCAGTATTGCGACAGTACATGCGTCCATCCATCTGAACAGCCTAGTTTTCTGTATGCTCGTCAAAGGATATGACTTTGAAAGGTCTTCACCACTGGGGTTGCAATTTCTTGCTGCGTCCGACATTGGTTATGAATATGTTTCCATGTACCATGAGTATGTCTCCAGGGGAGATGGGGACATGTTTACGTCGTCGTTTCAGGGCAGTAGTGTTGCTGCAGAATCGGGCAGCCTTCACAGCTTGGAAGGCATCGTTCCGAATTGCTTGATGGCGGTTTAGATGGTCATCAGAGACTGGGACTGAGGAGTTCTTAAATAGTGTTGTAGGCAGGAGGGGGTATTGACGGCCAAAGACTGCCTTGTATGGTGACATTCGGAAGGTATCTGAAAATCCGGCATTGATATATGCGGCCAGTTCAACAAGAGCTTGTTCCCAGTTGGTTTGTCGTTCATTGATCATGTTCCTCATTCCGGTCTTGACTTCCCGGATTTTTCATTCTGCTTGGCCATTCGTCTTATGGTGTCCAGGGGCAGCCATAATGTGGTTTATTCCGAGGGAGGTCAAGGTTTGCTTCCAGAATCTGGCGGTAAAGTGGGGATCAGCAGCACTGACAATAGATAAGGGGTACCCATGGAGGGTAAACAGGTATTGTTGGAGGTTATTCCAGGTGTCTTTGGAGGAATCGGTAAGCTTCATTGGTATGAGCTATATGAATCCAGAGAATCGATCCACAGCGAGCAAGATGGTGTCATATCCAGCGGATTTATTGAACAGTTCTGCGAAATCGATGGCATATGATTCGAATATTTCAGATGGTAGTTGGAGGGTCTGTGCTTTTCCTTCAGGTAGTTGTGTTGGCTACTTGTTTGCCAGGCAGAGTTCAAATTGTTTGACGAAATCGTGGAAATCCTTGCACATCTCAGGCCAGTAAACATATTCTGAAGCATATTGAAGGTTGCGGTCCACACTGTGGTATCATTTGTTGTGAATCTTGGATATGACATATTCTCTAATAGTTATTCCATTGAACATATGGCCTTTTGGTATGTATAGGCAATGTTCACCATAACGGGTGCTGGTATAGACCATTCCGTTTGATATGTTGTATGGG
The DNA here is from genome assembly GCF_000151645.1 of Tuber melanosporum. Classification (NCBI taxonomy): domain Eukaryota; kingdom Fungi; phylum Ascomycota; class Pezizomycetes; order Pezizales; family Tuberaceae; genus Tuber; species Tuber melanosporum. Next base: position 452,026 of record NW_003298897.1, read on the forward strand.
GCAAGGTCTCCATGCCTAGAGCTATCCATGGCTTTGAAGTAAATCGTGTCATGGCGGTATCCTGCTATTATATGGCTTCGGACAGAGGAGGTTAATTCTTCCCTGGTTGATCTAACATCTCGTTCAGCCTTGATTAGCGATTCTCATGGTGGTTCGATAGGGGCTTCCACTTCCTCCAAGGTTTCATAGAGTTCACGACGGTGCTCGGGAATAGTAGGGGGTATGGGCGAGACAATGGTTTCATTGTTGTATACTCGTAAGGGTCCACCATATAGTGGTCGTGAATCAATTATGGGAGGAGAGGATGGCCGGGCTGACTGTGGGTGGTGTAAATAGGATATTGCATCCACGTAGGCTGCTGCTTGTTCGAGTTCTTCAAGACCTGGGTGTCATGTTGGAGCAGGATTACGGATATGAGGAGATTGGGTTGCCTCATTTTCATCGATCATGTCTTCTGCTCCTTCTATGGTGTCGAAGTTGGTGTCTTTGGAATTATCAGCAGGCATATAGTACGGTCACTGGTATCTGTTTCCGAACTTAATCTCAGTCTGGTGAAAAGGGCAGGTGTCATTGTAACAGTAGGACCATTGAGCTCTGCTTTGTTCAAGTTCATGAGGAGGTGAACTGCGGAGCGTGCAATTGTCTTTCAATTCTTGGTCAATGTCCTTTCCACGTTCCGTTCCCCCAGCGCTGTACATGGTGTAAGAGAAAGGATTGGAGGTAGCGGCAGAGCTGGCGGTAGCCATCGATGGTTCTTATTCATAGGAGGTGTCGTCAGGGCTGTCTTCGCTTTGTCTTGTGTGATCATGAACAAGAGTTGGATCTGCAAGGTCTTGATTCTCATATAGGCGGGAGAGAGCATCAGCTAAATAGTTTGTTCTTCCAGGGGTATAGATGATTTTTGCATCATATTTGGAGATTTCTCCTATCCATCTTGTTCTTCTTCTTCCAGGTATTCTTTCTGTTTTAAAATTAGTGAGAGGTTGGTAGTCAGTAACAATAGTGAAGGTATTGCCCATCAGGATGTGGTTGAAAGCGGCGAGAGCATCAATCACAGTAAGAGCTTCCTTGTCTGTTGTTCCATAGTTCAGCTCTGAGTTAGTGAACTTCCTGCTGTGTAATGCTGCCGGTCTTGCCGTTTCATGGGAGGCCCCTTGCACAACCGATGCTCCAACTCCAACATCCGATGCATCAGTAATAGGCCATATCGGTTCTGGTTTACTATAGTCGATAGGTCAAATAAAGTTGGCGTTTTTAATCAACTCTTTGATATTTGTAAAGGCTTGGTCATGAGTGTGGGTCCAGACAAATTCTGCATTGCCGGTAAGGTCTGTGAGTGGCGCTGTCACAGTGGCGTAGTGTGGCAGGAACTGGGAATTATAGTTGACTAGTCCTAGGAATCGCATGAGTTCTTTCTGATTCTGGGGTGTTGTCAATTCCGTTAAACAGTATATTTTTCCAGGGGCTGCATGTATTCCTTCATCATCTATTACATGTCCTACGATATCGAACTTATCGGCAAATAGAATTGATTTGTTTCTCCTTTCGTAAAATTTAGCTTCCCTTAGTTTGGTACATACTAAACCTATATGGTAGGTATGTTCTGTTTTGGTGTTCAAGAAGATGAGAATATCATCAATGTAGACTCAAACAAAATGGTGCAGGTGTTCGCTCATGAGGTTTTCCATAATTCACATAAAGGTGGCGGGCGCATTCATAGGACCTTGTAACATAACTTGGCTAATGAAACTTCCGAAGGGTGTTTTGAAACTGTTGTAGCGTTCGATTTCTGGATCTAACCATGTTTGGAAGTAGGCATCGCTTAGGTCAATCTTACTTGGGAATCTAGCCCGTCCAACTGCATTTAGGATCGGGTTTGGTTTGGCATAGCTGAGCTGTCCATAACCGTGTTTTTATTCCGTAGCTTGAGGTCAACCAAGGGGCGGATTCCTTTGCTATCTGCTTTGGGTTGAACAAACATAGGAGCGGCACCTGGGGCTTCTGCCCGGTAGATGACTCCTGTTCTTTGTTGTTGGTTGATCCAATCACAAAGTGAGCTTTTGTATGCGTCAGGAATAGCATAAGTGGGTTGGTTCTGGAGATTAGAGGGGTCTCGGAGGCAAATGTGGTCGTTCACCTCTCTTATAGGCGGTAGTCCTTCGGGTATTTGATCAGGGAAAACATCAGAGTATTCATCCAATAGTCATTTGGCAGTCGCTTCACAGACTGCGGCTCAGTACTCTCACCTTGTTGGCTTGCATGAGACTCTGACCTTCTGATCTGGGAAATCGATGGTTGATTCCCCACACCTGATTATAGCATTGTGGCGGGTCAGGAATGGCATGCCTATTAGGGCATCGTATTTGGCTAAATTTCCAACCAGAGTTTCATTGGGGGGTAGGACTGCACAACCAAGTCGAATAGTAGCACTACAGGTTTTATGGCTTGTGGATCGTGATCCCTTTACTGCCATATTGACTGGTATGGGTTGGTTAGGGTCTCGAGTTGGGAGTACATGGACAGAGACAATGGCATTACTGATCATATCTCTTCTGATTCCACCAGTGTCAAATAGGACTCGAGCCTTTTTGTCAATGATCCGAATAGTACCTTCTAGGTTGGTGTGTGCTTTGAATGTAGCCGGGGGTCGAACACTGTTGCATTCCACATCGATATGTCCGATAAGGATTTCTTCATATTCGATGGATTGGGTAGTATCGCTTTCAACATTGTTGGCCGATGCCTCATGCTTAATTGCCTTCTTTTTCCCTTTCTTCATAGGACAGTTCTTTGCCATGTGTCCTGTTTTTCCACATTCAAAACACTCTCCTTTCTACCATCTTGATTGTTTGGAGTATTTTGTTTTCTTCTTGAAAACCCATGGGGTATCGTCTTCAGAGTTGTTGGAGGCTTTGTGTTTTGGCTGGCTATTCCTACTACACGATGTCGGTGTTTTGTAGGCCTTGGTTTCATGGAGAATGGCGTCCTTTCGTTCTGCTCTTGCAATTATTACTGCAATATCATCACCGTCTTCCTCAAGTGGTTCTCCTTCTCGCCGGAGGGTAGGGTGCATAGTGTCATAGAATCGTCTCTTCATGATGTATTTGGAGATACATCCTCTCTCCATTCGGTCCTTCTACATCATTAGGTCGGTTGCCACATCGGTGATTCGCTTGACATGCATTCTGTTAACTTGCTGGAGCTGGTTGAATTTGTTGTATAGGAGGTCGTTGGTTATAGAGGATTGGAATCGTCCTTTGAGGTAATCGAGAACTGTAGTTCCTCTTAATCTTACATTCCCGCCGTATTCCATATAGCATTGGTGGTATGCGTCGGTTGCCTTTCCTTCGCAAAATGATCCCATGATAAGTCCGGTTGTACGGTCTTCCACATCTTTTCCTTGTAAGAGTAGGAACTGTGAGAGTTCTGTCGCCCATCGGTTAAAAGCTTCAGCTTCGTGGTCTTTTCCTTCTCCTATGAATTTCGCTGGAAGGTGGAGTTTAAACTTATAGGGTTCAAATGCTGCGGGAACCTCCTGTTCTTCAGGCCTAGCCTGAGATTTTCCTCCTCCAAAAGGCCCTCCTCCTGTACTAGCCATTTCTGATTCGCTGCTGGCTTTGCGGTCGATTGGAGGTTCAAAGGAAGGCTTCTTTGCTGGTGTAGAAAGGAATTCTCCTGGAGGTTATGTATCTTCCATGTTTGCAGGATCGCCCGGCTCTTTAGCAGAGCACCGGTGTTGTTTCTTTCTTGTCAGGTCTTACCGTGGGATTTGCTTCCCACTCCTGGTCGTCAAAGACTCTATCTTGTGTTTGAGATGAAGCTGAATGTGCTGTGATTCTGCCGCTTCTCTCCACTAGCATTCTGAGGTGGATATCGATAGGTTGATCAGGCCTAAATCCGGGGACAGATTCTTAACCACTTGCTGAGGTTAAAAAAATGTAACGCGTTCGCAAGGTGCCATTCACGTTATCAGTAATCGATACGATAGTTGGCGGGTGGCCTGCTCTTCCAGGGAGGAGGCGAGAGCTGAGAACTAACGGAGGCTTCGAGGGTGTACTGAGGAATAAAGAAGTAACCGTTCAACCAAGTATATTGAAATACTGTCTGTTGAAGTCTGCGTTTTCTATCGTCGAAACAGGCAATCTTTAAATACACAAATCTGTTCATGTCTAGCATGAATGAAACTAATCAAAGGTATTAATTAATACCCTTTGGTAAAACTCCCAAAGTATCAAAACAATACTTAAAACAAAACATAACACAAAATCAAGTATCAAATGATACTTAAAACAAACCAAGTATCAAAGCGATACTTAAAACAACATAAAACAAAACCAAGTATCAAATGATACTTAAAACAAACTAAGTATCAAAGCGATACTTAAAACAAAACATAAAACAAAACCAATAACCGAGTACCCGTACCGCTTACAAAGGCATTGCCGGTACCTATGTTTGATCGCCACAGCCTTGGCCTGGGCTTAATATGCACGGCTGATATCGTTGCAGAACAAGTGAGAAATGAGGCATGGAGCAATTGGGCAAGATGTGAACAGGTGGCAGTGAATTGAAAGAGAGGGGGTAGCACCGATGAGGGGAGGTATTGTGAATCACCGGTGCATACCGATGATCCGCCTACAGTGTTTGTGGCAAGGTGTTCATTATGGGTGACATATCTGGTCAGTTGGGAATAGTGAGAATTGTGGCAACGTGGTACTATCACCAGAAACGGAAACAATGTACACAGGCAAGTGACAATGGAGAAGGTGAGAACTGAGCACTATGTATTGGTGATCTGATTGCGGTAGTAGACGTTGTAAGGGTTTGGAAAGAACAGCGTGGAAGTTATGTAAAATGGTAGACATGATGTGATAGAGTCAGAACTGACACAGATAGTGAGTATGGTTATTTGTACTTAAGGGCAGCCATGGCCCCAGATGTTTGAGAAAGAGGAGCGGCAATACAGGATCAGATTCTACCCCAATTATTATTTTCATCACGATTCCCGAGTATGCCTTGGTAAGGACGAAGAGTCTGACTGTAGAATAGGTTATCGAGTACGTGGGGTAGACGGTGTTATACTAATAGATGCTATCACACGATCGCCAAGATATGGATATGTATATAAGTGAGAGATCGATCATGATCCAACAATGCAACTGGTCCTTCAATACATGAGCAAGATTTGATCCCGTCCATCATTATCAATTGCCCTGGCGGCCTGTCTGGCGATGGATTGAGGAACCAGATATGGGCGATATAGCTGTGTATATTCCCGGGGGGATATCATATCTAGTAAATCTATCGGTAGCAGAATTGCTCAATCACCCCTCCTCCTCCAGGCTCCAGCTGCTCAAAGATATCTGCTCATTATCTTCCCAAACCGAGCCCAGGAGACCTCGGGTAGAAACTCTAGTAATACTATGATATCTAAAACTCTTCAAGCCACAGGCGAAAATACTTGAAAGGGCTGGGAAGGAAAAGGCAAACAAAAAAGCAAACACAAACTTCTATGGGTCGCAAGCACAACAACCTGCCGACAAACAGAAGAAAAGGGGGGAGGATAAGCGTATCATTAAAGACATCGCAGCCATTTCCAAAAATTCCCTGACCCGCAAATGCAGATCTGGAGCGTCAATGTAGTTGTAGTTTTCAACCAGCAAAAATCAGAGCTCAGGCTAGGCTTCACTGCTACTGATCTTGCCCGTGCACAAGGATGGGGAATAAACGAAGGAAAGGGACAGAAGAGGGAAGGGGTGGGATGTATTTATGGCTGAAGAGGTAGATTCCAAGACCCTGTTCGGAGGGAGGCCAGGTCGCGGCACGGGGTTTGGGGTTTGGGTCCGCAGTGGGTGTGGGTGATTTCTCGTCAATGAGCCGGGTTAATGTATGGTAAAGAGTGTCTGAGTACATAGTTGTATTATGCACTCTGGTTCCCATGTTATACTGTTTAACAAGAGTTGATAGTGTAATTGGTGGAAATATCGCAACATAGTGACTTTGTGGAAGTGAAATATCATTTTGTATTAGGAGAGTCCAATGGCAAAGTTGGGGTTCTCCTGTTCAGTAAAAGTCCCCCATACCACCCAACTTTAAGCTTTATCCCTCCAAAACCAGCCATCCCTCTCATATTACTATTTTAACATATAATCTGAAAATTACCTGAAGGTTTTATTTCATTTTATCATTAAAAGCTAGCGTAGCAAATAGCCATTTTTTATAAGAAAATTTTCGAACATAGAGTGCTTCCCAATACCTAAAACTAGTGGAGGTATGAAAAAGATTTTGTATAACTATTGTATACCAGGTATTTCTCTATATATTCTTGTGAAAATAGGAAACATGAGCAGAACCTCTTAATATGAAGAAATGAGGAAAATTGAAGACAGGTTGGTACGACCTAAGGCCAATTGGGCAAAGCTCACGGAACCATGGTCCGGCGGGAAACCTGGCTGTCTCAGAGGGTGGCGGAGAAAGGTATTGCCGGTTGCTCGGCCAGCGCGGGGTCATAGCTCAATGACGCCCGGTCCCACGAACCACTATCACAGGAACCCGTTCTCTGTCTCCTCGAATCCCTCAAGTCACCATCCTTCCTACAGCTTTGGTTCTTCATTGTTCGCGTTCTTTATTCCCCGCCCGCCCTCCCTACGAAGGACCCCTGCGCCCGCATTGCCAGATGGGGGACACATCGGCGGTAACGATCTCCCCCGGTAAGGGCAGCGACAACCCCAGCAACGCCTCCCTCAGTGGAACTCTGCCCGCAGCGGACGGGATCCTGGCCACGCTTTTCCTTTTCTGTTTCTTTCTTTCTCTGGGCGTTTTCTTTCTTTCTTTTTCCTAGCTACACTTAGTCACTTGTAACATACTCGGACAACTTTGGAGAATTGGTAGTATTTTAAAATTTGTCATCTCTTATTTCACCATCTTTCCATAACCATAATATTATCTCTCTTACCCTTCATCATATAAACTATAGGCTAACATTTTCCATTTTTTAGAATTGGCAGAGCTGTGTCTATTATATAGTTTCTAGGTTAGCTTCTTCCTCAAAGTGAACTTGCTCTAGATATTAGGAAATTTGTTGTTTTTCAAAATTTAATATAACTATACAAAATATGTATATAAAACTAATTATAAATTGAAAAATATAATATAATTAACAAATAGCCTCAACATTATAATATTATTAAAATAATGGTATAGGAGAGACTCAGATGGGTGGTATGGGAGGGATAGAACTTAAAAAAATTAATTCTGTGGTACGAGATACCTTACCATTAATTTTTGTTTAATAATATATGATAATTAGTGTAAAAATGTGGTTAACAATTAGGTGGCTCTACATTTTTGGTATTATTAGCAACTGCTAGCTAGATTCGCCATTTAGGTCGCAGTATGTATTACACCTAACTTTAAACGGCACGATATATCTTGCATCAGAATGTTTTTTTGTTTTTTAGAAACAAAATGTCCGTCAATTCGTTGAATCTCCAGCTCGTTGTCCATTCTTGAATAACAGTAATAAATGGGAAATAACAGATGTCTTCTGACAGGCGTTTGTCAGAGAATACACTCACCATATGGCTAGGTAGGGAAGAAGCATTCGGGTAGCTGATGGTCCAGTTGGCCTCTACGTAGACCATCGCAGATACACTAGCGAAGACTGAAAGCACCGCTCAATAACGACAACGGTTCAAGCCAGATATGAGAGGATGAAAGACAAGTGAAGGTAACTATAAGGAAAGATACAAGTTCCCAAGCTGTCTATGAGAGCTGGTCTCAAGGTATTCCATGACGACGACAGATCATTGTATAGTGTAACATTCCCTCGCTCCCAATTGTCGAGATCACCTCTCGCTCAGGCCAGCAAAACGCTTCCAACCAAAGGATCGGGGAGATCCCAAATCGACCAACGCTGAATCCGCGAGATATGAGGAGTTGTCCAACACACCACGCAGTCGCCTCAGAGTACATATAACCCCCAAACCACCTGCTTCCACTCCTCAAACCTCTCTCCACAACCACCGCAATAGGCTGCTCCCTTCCCCCCTCCACAACCACCACATCAGGCTACTCGCTTCTTCTATCACAGAAAAAGTATTATCTTTTAAAATGGCTCCACTGCCACTCGCAGCCCCGGGCGGGACAGATGTAATCCACAACATCCTCTCATCCCTCTCCTCTTTCTTTAAGTCCAAACCCAGACCCCCCACATCCAATGGGGTAAGGGGGGAGGTGCTCGAGCCATCCGAGCATGTGACGTTCTCTCCGGAATCCCCTCGCCCCGAAACAGGCGGCGTGTGGAGAGCTCCCCCGCTGTTTAGTCTGGGAATCCCTAAGCCCGAAAGAGGTGAGGACATGCCGAAAGCTACCGCGATGTTCCCTCCGGAACCCCGTCCAGCTGAAATCGAGAGCATTTGGAAAACTGCCGGTTTTGGAAAGACCGATGAACTCCAGGAATTGACGTCGAACCCCTGGAATACTTTCCGCAAACGCTCCCATGCGTTCTTCCCCTTTGGTAATAAAGATTCCTACAGCGCTGACCTAAAAAAAAACTGTTGAAGATCAGGAGTCCCCCGCGATTACCGTAGACATGACCGGGATGGGTGTCTCTAATAAAATAGGCTATGTTCGAGGGAGAGTAAATGTTTTTCCTTATATTTTCTACGTTGTCGGAGGTGTCCGATATATACAAATATCTTCTCGTACAGCGAACCATTCTTGTGTTTGCAAGCTCACACCATCTGTCTCTGTTGTCATGAATCCACAGTGTTTCCAACTGCTACTTCAAAGTTCTTCGGAGACCTTCTCCTTGTAGCATCAGACAATTCCAAAACACTCTTGTTACTTCCAAACGTTTCGCAGTAACCTAGTGCTACACAAACCGTAGCACCATTCAAGTAGACTGAACACTAACGCCCTAGTGCTCTCCAGCTCCTTGCTCATCGAGCATCACTCCGACAATCCTGTAACAACTAACCCCTGCACCAAACATCTAGCGTTCCTTCACCTAGCTTCCTAAAGCACACTAACCCTGGTTCAAACATCCTTCCAACCAAACTAATGCATTACCGTTTCACACCGGGTTACAGACCAGGTAACCCAGACCAGAAAAGGCTTCGTGAATTTTAACAGTTGTTTGGCATCAGCACCGCTCGCGTTTGATGGTAGGTGATCCGGTGTTTGTTGTTGTCGCGCTATGTATGCAGGGTGGATGTTTGGCCATGTATGAAGCCAATTTTCCAAAGCTGGTTAATTGTATTTGGACAATACAACATAGGGAACGAAAATAAGAAACAGTCCAAGAACAACGCCAAATGAAATCCCCTTATCCGCTCAGACTCTCAAATCAGTTCCGCTCTTCTGTAGTCTCTGGTGTTGATGACGTTGCCGCTGCCCTTGCCATGGGAGAGTGTTACCACCGATATATCCCAGACCAAGGCAGGCTAGGTGCGAAAGCCTGTGTTGGCCTGCCGTTCGGTGTGTAACATCGCCCTTGTCCTAGGCAGGCTAATCGGTGTGCTCAACTGGCTTGTCAACTTGGGAGTCTGCATTGGAAATGCTTGGACAGTGATATCCGTTCTTTGCGTGAGAACTCAATGTACGCCCTATATGCATCCGATCTTCATCTGCCTAGTGTTTGGATTTCGCTCTCTGAGATTCCGACTTCTGCCGCCCATGTTGCTGCCCCTCTCCGAAAGCTATGCCCGTTCCAGATTCCCTGTCCTAAGCCTGCGGTGATAGCTAACTCCTGTAGTTTTGCCACTACATATTCCCTGGTGAATGCTTGCCGCGTGAACTTCCCAAGGCAGAATAGTGGTGCATGTTCTGGACGGTGGTTGTCCATGTCGAGAAATACAAGCATTACTTGTACAGGGCATCCGGTGTCGTGCGATGCTGCGATTGTGAGTTCTATTCCCTTCTGGAAGGGGTCGGTTTTGGAAGCAGGGAGATTGAGTTGCATATAGGTGCCATTCTGGTGTATCCGGATACTGCCCTTGGTCAAGTACCATTTGTCAAAACTTGGGCCCAACTCTCTGTCCACTTCCTTGTAGGTGAACTCGCCTACGCCCAGGAATCCAGAAAATGCTAGTGTAAAGGCTGCTTGAATTACTGTATTTTCGTAACAGTTTGGGGTGAGGTATGCCAGGATTTTGAGCAGGTACCCCCGGGTTAAAGGGGTTCTCTGCTGCCGTTCTGGTTCATTATGATCTCGTTTGATCCCTTGTATCATTCTCTCAAGTCGTGGGTTGGAGAACGCTTTGCATTCGATTCCGAGATCTAGTTGATATGACTTTATCCTGGCGAGGTACAACTTCATAGTTTTCACTTTGATCGTACCTGCCAAAGAGCACAGCCATTCAATTAACCATGCAGCCTCGGCTGGAAAGCATCCCCCATTCTGGTACCGGAAGCCTGCGAGAGTACACAAGGTTGACAAGTGCTATCTAGGAGTATCGTAGTTGCCTCTGGTTGAGGGTGCAAGGCCACGCCAGAGGTAGTAGGCGGCGCTTGCCGGGAGGCCCGATTGGTGTACGTGAGTAACCCAAGTCTTTAGAGGTTGGAAGAGGGGGATATTAACTGCGGGGCAAGGTCAGCTATTCTATCGCGATCTAGCCGTGAGAGGGCATCCGCCAAAGCATTATCCTTTGTCGAGATCCATGTTGCCTCCAACTCCAAATCGTATTCGGCTGCCAGAAGCAGGCATCTTGTCAATACTCGCATGGGTGCCCCACGTATGGAACGGTTTGATATATCATGAGCTACCACTCTGTATTCAACATGAATAATAAGTTTTTTGTCCTTCCAATATTGGCCCCAGTATAAGAGTACTTGTTCATCCGCACCCATTTCCTGCATGTTAATATGTTCCTTGGATTTTGCTAGGTAACTGGGAATACTAATCGCGAAAGCAGACTCGGGCTGTGCTGTTGTTTCCCCTTTGCTAGGGTAAAAGGCCCCGAGCTCTTGGGTACTTGCTGCATCTGACAATGCAAGTATGACATTTCTCGTGCGAGTGCTAATTGATCTTTCTGGGGGGGATTGCAGTATCTGAGACCAGCAGGCCAGGTCCTTCTGGGCTTCACGGGACAATCGTCGCTTACTGTGAAGACTGCCTGGGGGGAAATATGATTCCATATTGTACACGTGGCAGAGAACAGTACACCCCAGGGGAACAACCATCGAGACGAAGTTGAAATAACCGGCAATCTTTTGAAGACCGAGTAGTGACACAGATTTCTGGGCTATGGCCTGTTTAATTATCTGACGTGCTTTCAGTAGTTTCTTTTCCGGCAGCCTGATCACCATTTCCACTGTATCAAGCTCTATCCCGCCGAAGCTTGCCACAGTCACTTCCTCATTTTTGGACTCTTTGATGCTAAGTCTAACTTCATTGCAGAGTTTGGTAAAGTCCTTTTTGCATTGCTCGAGATCTCAGGTTTGTGGCAGGATGATTAGAAAGTCGTCCAGATAATGGACTATCTTTGCGTTTAGATTCGTATGCTGGACTACGTTCTCGAGAATCCAGTGAAAGACCTCCACGAAAATATTAAACAGGTATGGTGCTGTGCGTAGTCCAAAGGGGAGGAAGCGCCTATGTAGTATTTTCCTTCCCAATGGAAACCTAGAAGTGGTGAGTTTAGTGGAGAAACAGGTATATGCCAAAATGCCACCTCAAAGTCACGCTTGACTAAGATACTGGATCTGCAGAATACCTGGATCGCCTCTCTTGCCTCCTCAATCGAGGAGTAGGAGATTGCCCCGTATTTAAGCGGGATTCCATTGTTGATAGCGCAGGGGTCACCTAGAGGGGAGGAGAGGTGATGTATACGGCGCTTGCTCCTGTCCGACTTGTCCCTTAATCCCAGTCGGGAGGCTGTATAGTTATAAGGCAAGCTTGCCATGTTTCGGTATAATGCGAGGCGGCCTTTTCCTAGCTCGGACGCTATATCTGATGTTACAAGCGCTGAGTCATTATTGGCTGTAGGTAGATTGTGATGTATTGTGATAATTGTACGAAAGCTTTCGTACCCGACCAGCACACCATATTGACATATACCCAAAAGGGCAGCAACCACTCTGCGTTCTGGGAAATCCAAAGTAAGCCGTTCCTAACCGGATAGTTTGTGAGGTCCTGTGGGCAGTTCAAGGTCATGGCTGGTAAACAAAAGGTAATGGATTAATGTGTTTGGGGGTGCCAGATCAATAGTGGTTTCCGGTGCTGTTTTGGGGGCATTTAACTGTCCTGATTTGCCAGGTTCCTGACCGAAGGTGGGTGATTATTCTTATATGACAGTGAGTTTAGTGCTAAGCTAGGAGTTGATATGAAGAGGAGTAGAAAGTGCATGTATCCGGAGTGTGGGTAAGGGGCTATTCAGGAAGGGGCTGGGGAGCCTAACGGGTATGGGGGCTGTTACAGAATTGGTATACTGGCCCACTATTCCCGGCAGTGCACTGAGGGGCTCGGTGGTTGCTACCACAGGAAATACAACAGTGTTGGTATCGGCAGAGCCCGAAACGACATTCTCGAAAGTTCCAATTCCAGCATGCCCGGGTGGTAAGGGCTAAGGCACCTGTGCCAGTGGAAACCGGAAGGGTAGACCTGCTAGCATGGCCATTGTAGCTTATTCAGCGCTCGAGCAGGGTAACTCTATTGGAGCTGGTGCTGGTTGGCGGCAGGTACCCTGAGGTAGTTTGGTTGTCGCTAATACGGAGCTTGAATATTCTCCCGCCGGTTGAGGGTAGAGTCTTTTGGCTTTGTGGCCATGCTGGACGGGTGACTGCATAAGCGAAGCACTTTGAGGCAACCAGCTCACTGTCAAGTTGCCACCAGTCTGCAGGGTGGTATATATTCTTTCCGCTCGCGACTCTTTTTCGGTGGAACTGGAAATGATAACCTTTGACCCCATCCCATGTGTATTTCTCTAACAGGTCATAGAGATTCATGGTATAGATCGACAGGGCAGTGGCAAGTGCACCCTGTAGGCCGTGTGGAGCCAACTAGACCAGGATTCCGGTGTAGGCCTCCCATGCCTTGAAAAAGGCACTCATCAGGTATTCGCTCTCCTTTCCGTCTCTTCCTGCCTGCTCGATCTCTATGCCCCCAATGCTTATAGCCCACTGGGCCTCTGCCCGTTCCTTTTCACTAGCGCGTAGGCTGTAGATATTCGTTGTCTTGAACTGGTTTTCGATTATTTGCACCAGAGTACCTCTCTCAACGCCAGGGAAAAGCACCTCAACTGAGTCCGCGATGGTGGATGTGCTCCACTACCTTCTGTGATAGCGAGTGGGTTTGGGTCATCCATACCAACGCCTCTCCTTTCCACCTGAGTTGTTTGCTCCCTTTCAATTTCTCCTCTCAGTTGATTGAGTTGTGCTTCGAGCTCTGCAATTCGTACAAGAGTGGGGTTTGGTGGTAGAGCCGGGGCTCTCAGAGCTGCTTGTTGGAGTACGTGTGGGTGCCCCGAGCTGGTCATGCGAGTTGTACCCTGGGAGTCAAGCTGGAGGAGAACGCTTTCTACGATCTCCTGTTGGTGGGTGCAGAGAAGTTCCCGCATGGTGTTGAGGTTGATTGAGTTACTAGATGTTGGTACCGATAAAGGGGATGAGTTAGATAGGCTTGATGACACTGGTGTTCGGGCTTCGGCCGTAGTGGCTGTCTGTGAGGGTGGGGTACGAGTCTCCACTTCTTGGTTGCTGGGAGGAGAGTGGCTATATTGGGGGGTGCTAGGCTCTCCCTCATAGCTCGTCCTGGAAGCTGACAAGGTACACTCTCTTTCTGCCCTGGAGGTTGAAGGTTGGGGTTGGGAGCCATAACAGTAGGGTGGTTGACGGTAATGCGTGTTTTTCCGTCTACCTCTACTGGCTCCTGCTTGATTTGACGGTGTCGAGGTCTCTCTACGTGTTGTGACCCGTCTATGGGCCATTGTCTGTGCTTAGTTGGGGGTAGTACTTGGTGGAAGGTAGTAAATGTGGATTGGGAATGGGTTCTGCTGATGTTTTGCAGAGGATAAAGAACGCGAGCCGTAGCTGTAGGAAGCGCGGTAGTCTGTAGGAAGCATGGTGGTCTGCGGAACGGGGGGAGAAGGGAGGTGCTATAAGTGCTATGGAGTACACGGACCCCGCCGCTGGCAGCTATGGCCCCCCACTGCCCCAGCAACCGGCGATACCTTTTTCCGCCATCCACTAAGGACCCAATAGTTCTTCCATGCTGGCCCCGATGTGCTTTGCCCAATTGGCAACGGGCTTCTCCAACCCAACATCTAACTATAGTGAAACCGCTGGTGAGGAAGGATGTGTAGCGGACCATAGTGGTTCTGTTTCGTGTAAATCGGCGAGTGGGAGAATATGTATGTGGTGAGCAGCTGCGAATAACAAATCTCCAACATATTAATCCTGCAGGGAAAATGTTAGAAGTATCTGTTGCTATCTCTGCATCTCAGAGGAAGTCGCAGTGAGCAAGGACAGATGACGTGATAAATGCCATTTTAAGCAGGCAAAGGTTCCCTGGCAAGCAAGAGTCCACTTAAATACTTATCCTTCTTTGGTTAGAGTTGTTTGATGTCGAGCTATGTGTGCATAGTCTTTGAAAAACATGGAGCAAAAATTACCAAAACCCAGAAAGACATGTACCTCTCATCCCTTCCTTGGTATCGGCCAGGAAATAATAACATTCAGTGTTGCATTATCCATCTCGAACCTACTGCTAGTGATTATAAACTCAAGGTATTCCATGTGATCAACATGTATTGCGAATTTCTGTGGCTTGACCTCAAGTTCAGCCTGTGGTAATTCAGTAAAGATTAATGGAGAATTGTTGTAGCGCAGTGGAACGATTGATCGACGGTGATGGGACTTGTGTGTGTACACCACAGAAGGAACGATGAGTGAAGTGGAAGGTGTGTTTCTTTGATGATAGGTACAGACAGAAAACTCGAGAGAAGGGAAGGAATGAAGCTTCATTAAATACAATTTGTAGTGGCTGACATCCCATATGTACACACCACCCCATGTATTGCCTTCAGGGCAATAGACCTCGCCGTGTCTATTCCAATCGCAATACTATTCCACGATGGGATTACTCTATCAAGGATTAAGTGCACATGTTCACGATGTTCTTCCACATTGTTACTGTAGATAAGGATGTCGTCTAGGTATGCTGTACAGAATATGTCCAGGAAATGGTGTATTGCTTTGTTGATATATGCTTAGACAGTGGCAGGAGCATTGGTTAAACCAGGTGGTATGACAAGAGATGCAAACAGGCCATATGTGGTGCGGAAGCGCGTCTTCCATTCCTCTCCTACCCTCATACAGATCAGGTTGTACATACCATATTTATCATCTACCTTGGTGAGGATCTTGGCGTTCAACATGTGCCTGAATATTTCTGTCAGGAGTGGTAATGAACACCTATTATGCACATTAATCCTATTTACAGCACGACAAACTACACAGAGTCGCAGATATCAGTCCTCTTTAGTTCATCAACAACAAAGGGGATGCAGCAGGAGATGCAAAGAGACGAATGACTTCTTTGCCTTGGTTCTCGTCCATCTATCATTTAAGTGCTACAGGTTCTAGTGGTAACAACCAATAGAGGAATCTAAATGATGGGATATTTCCTGGAATTAGGACTATCTTGTGATCTTCAGGCCGGTAAGGTAGTGGCATTATCATTTCCATCTCTACGAGGAGGGGCCCGAAGTCGTGATTTTCAACTAAGACGGTGTTTCTTACTCCATGTTGTTCCAGGACTTGATGTCCTAAAAGGTGTTGAGTGGCATATACTTTGAGAAAGTAAGGGATTTTCCCCTCTATCCTGTATATACCAGTAACTATTAATTTGCGATGAGGAAAAATAGGATTAAGTTAAGAATCAGTAGAGACCTTTTCAATAAACATGAAAAGACTGGTTCAAGGTCCTAGCTATGAGCTAGGAAGGAGGCTATATATAAGCCAATAGAGGACTGCCAAGCCCCCACAGGTGACTGCAAGCTCAGATAATCTTAGGACATCTCTTACGACATCTCTAACACCAATGAGGACACTTCACCCATACTGTGAGGACAGAGTTCCATATAACAGTTTCAACATACTCTTCAATTGACGGTCGAATTGACATAAACATACAAAAATTCCTGAAACCGTAGGGAAACTACTAGAAAAAGAAGTGAGAACCAACGTAAGAAAGGCAATAACCCAGAAGAGCTAGCATGAACAAGTTGGCAGGATGGTCCTTTCCATTAAGAAGCTCCAACTCAAAGTGTCACTGTTCGTACTTTTGCCTGATGTACTGGCCGTGCAGATCAATGTGCTTCAAACATCCACAGAGTGAGACATTGTGCATGAGAAGGTGGGAACTAAGGTTGTTCCAATAGAGGACTAGTTTAATGATGGTATTGGTCAGAGACGTTTTGACAGGAAGACTTTGTATCAACGAGAGTGGCTGCGCAGCAGAGGTGAGAGCAATGTACTCAGCTTTGGTTGTTGAGAGTGCTCCCACTTCCTGTTTCGTAGAGTTCTATGCGATAGGACATTCAGCAAAGAACGTAATGGATCCTGAAAAACATTGGCCCTTGCTGAGAGAGTTGGTATATGATGAATCATTCTATACACAAAGTATACTATGGGACATCTCCTTTGGACGGTAATAGGTGAGTTTGTAGTGTGGGGTGTGGATTAGATAACAGAAGATGTTCTTGACCATGCAAATAAGTAACTCGGAAAGATTAGAGAGAAACTGCGATTGGCAGTAGATATTAAAGAGAATGTCAGGCCTAGTAATAATAGTGGCACATAAGAGACTACAAATTGCTGATTGGTACTCTTAGAGGTCGATATGATGTTCACCTACGTCGCTCTGAAGTGGACTCTCCGCTGGTGATAATCGAGTGACAAGCGGCTTCGCTTCTGAGAAAGATATTGCTGGTTGTTTCGGCGAAGGTAACATGTTTCAGAAAGGGATACCAATGTATAGGTCCATCCAAGGTCAATTGAGAGAGGATGTGGGAGCTTTCCCAGTATATTCACCATAAAGCTATTACCCAACCAATTAGTGAATCCATCATCTTCTTTGGTGACAAGGAGTAAGTCGTCCTCATGAACTCCAAGGAACTCGCTACATTGATGATTTCAATAGCATGCAGGGTCTGCTACCGATTTCTGGAATTGGCCCTTTCTCAGTCTGGTATCCAATGTCGTAACCCAATGGCATGTTTCCTCTTGCAGGCTATACATACTCTTCTTAAAGCAAAGAACCTTTCCACTTGGTACAGTAATCCTCATGGGTGGTTTGATGTGGATCTCGGCATCTGGTGGAACATTCAGATAGTGAGATTCAATATGATATTGAACAGGGTTGAGGTTATGCTGAATGGCATAATCCAGAAGAATGCGTAGAATGTCAGTTCGTTCTATGGCACAGATGATCTCATCATAGTGGATCCCTGATATCTGTATAAATCTAGGAGCAGTTAGTCTTGCCTTGAACATTACTAAATTCCTGTACCCATAACCCTTCTTTCGGCCCCCCTGGTCCCGGACAAGGCCCCCTGCACT